>NC_052167.1:22379711-22637211 GCF_902713615.1 Scyliorhinus canicula
AAAGCGATTGCAGGGAGCCATTAAGAGCCAACTGCAATTCTTAGAATTTACAGTGCAGAAGGAGGCCATTCGGCCCATCGAGTCTGCACCGGCTCTTGGAAAGAGCACCCTACCCAAGGTCAACACCTCCACCCTATCCCCGTAACCCACCCAACACTAAGGGCAATTTTGGACACGAAGGGCAATTTATCATGGCCAATCCACCTAACCTGCACATCTTTGGACTGTGGGAGGAAACCGGAGCACCCGGAGGAAACCCACGCACACACGGGGAGGATGTGCAGACTCCACACAGACAGTGACCCAAGCCGGAATCGAACCTGGGACCCTGGAGCTGTGAAGCAGTTGTGCTATCCACAATGCTACCGTGCTGCCCCACAATGCTACCGTGCTGCCCTATACATGTGGATCTGGAGTCATGTGTAGGCCAGATTGGGTAAGGACGGCCGATTTCCTTCCCTAAAGGACATTAGTGAACCAGATGGGTTTTTATGAAAATTGATGATTGTTGTCATGGTCACTATGACTGAGACGTGCTCTTTAGGCCCCATCCCCGCAACTCCACCAAACATTTGAACGCTAGGGGGCAATTTAGCATGGCAAATCCACCTAACCCGCGCATCTTTGCCGTGTGGGAGGAAACCGGAGCACCCGGAGGAAACCCACGCACACACGGGGAGAACGTGCAAACTTCACACAGACAGCCATAGTCAGAATCAAACCCGGGCCACTGGAGCTGTGAGGCAGCAGTGCTAACCCACTGTGCTGCCGTGCCATGGATGAACAGGTATTGGGTTTCCTCGTCCATATTGGAGAAGGCTGGTGATAGTTCTGATTTGTGGTTCATTGAGCCAAATTGAGTCACAAAAATTATGATTTTGAATCTTTTCCCTCTCGTGATACTTACAGCAAACCACCATTGGAAAATAAATCACACATAAGAACATAAGAACATAAGAACTAGGAGCAGGAGTCGGCCATCTGGCCCCTCAAGCCTGCCCCACCATTCAATGAGATCATGGCTGATCCTTTGTGGACTCAGCTCCACTTTCCGGCCCGAACACCATAACCCTTAATCCCTTTATTCTTCTTTACCTTAAAAACATTTAATGAAGGAGCCTCAACTGCTTCACTGGGCAAGGAATTCCATAGATTCACGACCCTTTGGGTGAAGGAGTTCCTCCTAAACTCAGTCCTAAATCTACTTCCCCTTCCAGAGAATTCTTTCTTTCTAAAGCAAGTGCCAATCATCAGTTCTCCCAAACTGACCAGTAAAATGAAGGTCGACTACATTGGAAGAACCACCTTTTAAAAAGTAATATAATTACTCCAGTGGCCAGTTTCAGTCACATGCCTCCGTGTGGCTGACAGAAAAAAATATTCTTTGCTGTCAGTTACCCGCTAATAAGATGGAAAATCTGTGGTGGTCACCATCCCTAAAGGTGGTTGGTGAAACGTGCCAGTGTTTTCTCAATACATACTTCTGGAAGGCGAGGCTCCAGATTTGCATTTCCATAGCGCCTTTCATTACCTCAAGATGTACCGAAGTGGTGTATATGGATTTCAGTAAAGCGTTTGATAAGGTTCCTCACGGTCGGCTATTGCAGAAAATACGGAGGCTGGGGATTGAGGGTGATTTAGAGATGTGGATCAGAAATTGGCTAGTTGAAAGAAGACAGAGGGTGGTGGTTGATGGCAAATGTTCAGAATGGAGTTCAGTTACGAGTGGCGTACCGCAAGGATCTGTTCTGGGGCAGTTGCTGTTTGTCATTTTTATAAATGACCTAGAGGAGGGCACAGAAGGTTGGGTGAGTAAATTTGCAGACGACACTAAAGTCGGTGGAGTTGTAGACAGTGTGGAAGGATGTTGCAGGTTACAGAGGGACATAGATAAGCTGCAGAGCTGGGCTGAGAGGTGGCAAATGGAATTTAATGTAGAGAAGTGTGAGGTGATTCACTTTGGAAAGAATAACAGGAATGCGGAATATTTGGCTAATGGTAAAATTCTTGGTAGTGTGGATGAGCAGAGGGATCTCGGTGTCCATGTACATAGATCCCTGAAAGTTGCCACCCAGGTTGATAGGGTTGTGAAGAAGGCCTATGGTGTGTTGGCCTTTATTGGTAGAGGGATTGAGTTCCGGAGCCATGAGGTCATGTTGCAGCTGTACAAAACTCTGGTACGGCCACATTTGGAGTATTGCGTACAGTTCTGGTCGCCTCATTATAGGAAGGACGTGGAAGCTTTGGAACAGGTGCAGAGGAGATTTACCAGGATGTTGCCTGATATGGAGGGAAAATCTTATGAGGAAAGGCGGATGGACTTGAGGTTGTTTTCGTTAGAGAGAAGAAGGTTAAGAGGTGACTTAATAGAGGCATACAAAATGATCAGAGGGTTAGATAGGGTGGACAGTGAGAGCCTTCTCCCGCGGATGGAGGTGGCTAGCACGAGGGGACATAGCCTTAAATTGAGGGGTAATAGATATAGGACAGAGGTCAGAGGTGGGTTTTTTACGCAAAGAGTGGTGAGGCCGTGGAATGCCCTACCTGCAACAGTAGTGAACTCGCCAACATTGAGGGCATTTAAAAGTTTATTGGATAAGCATATGGATGATAATGGCATAGTGTAGGTTAGATGGCCTTTAGTTTTTGACTTCCCATGTCGGTGCAACATCGTGGGCCGAAGGGCCTGTACTGCGCTGTATCGTTCTATGTTCTATGTTCTATATTTGATTAATTACTGTTGAAGTGTAGTGACTCCATAACAGAGGGAGTGCCGCAGCTAGTTTGTGCACACTGTGTTCCCACGAGCAGTAACGAGATAATTCACCAATTAAAATGTTTGAGGCGCCGTCAACTGGGACACCAGGCTAACTCCTCCGCTCTGCTCCAGATAGCACTGTGGGGTCATTTATGTTCATGTCAGATGATAGAGGGGCTTTGGTTTAAGATCCTATCCAAAAGGTAACACCTTGGACAATGCAACATGCCAGAGAATCCGTAGAATCCTGACAGTGCAGAAGGAGGCCATTCAGCCCATCGAATCTGCGCTGACCTTCCGAAAGAGCACCCTACCTAGGCCCACTGCCCTGCCCTCTCTCCATAACCCCACCTAACCTGCACATCTTTTGGACACTAAGGAGCATTACATCATGGCCATTCCACCTAACCCTGCACACCTTTGAACTATGGGAGGAAACCGGAGCACCCGGAGGAAACTCACGCAGACACGGGGAGAACATACAGACTCCGCACAGTCACCCAAGGCCGGAATCGAACCCGCAGCCCTGCGGCTGTGCTAACCACTGTGCCGTCGTGCCACCTTGGATTGTCGGTTTAAGATTGTGTTGTCCACTCCTGTGTGTGGGACTTGAACTCATGAGCTCCTGAGGTAAAGATGAAGTTGAGCCATGACTGATCATGAAGCCAAGAGTGAAACAGCTGGGCATAAATTAACAGATAAAATGAAGAATATAGAGGGAGGCACTAAGAAAACAAGAGGAATGTTTCTAAGATGTTTTGTTCAGGATCTAAACTCTGTAACATGTCTGTACAGTGCGTCGACAATCAGGACTATGTTGTGTTCAGTATTCGTTGTCTAGCAAGGAATCTACAGAACGGCTGACTTGTCCAAACCAGGATATTTATTAATGCACATGTGGTAAGGGAGCGATCAGATACAGAGCAAGTTATCATGGAGATTCTTTAGAGTTCCCTGGAACTACCCCCCTGCACGACTGTCCTCACGTCCATCTTACAATCTTCTGAGGATCACCGGATCTGCCCTGACTTAGATCTGACGCCACCTAGTGGTGGGAGGTCAAACCGCTGCATACATGGCCACCTGCTGGTGGGAGGTCAAACCGCTGCATACATGGCCACCTGCTGGTGGGAGGTCAAACCGCTGCATACATGGCCACCTGCTGGTGGGAGGTCGCACCACCACCTATATTACAGTATTGTTTACAGGCATATCACCACAGACTACAGACTCGGAACTTTGTCCAATTAATTCAGTGTAAATAACGAAGAATTAGAGCTGGGAGATCCTTGTCTCCGTTGCTTAGCCATTGGCCATGGACGAGGCGACTATTCTTTTTCAAAGACAGGCCTTTGGGAGTGCAACTAATTCTCACTTTGGATATTTCCAGTCATTTTACTCAGAAACGGTCCTGCGCACAAAGGGAGACGGGACATGACCTCACAGGCAAGGCTGTACAGGCACGGCTGAATCTCACTGCAGTGGAAGGGTTAAGTTTCATTCTGTTTGTATGATTGCTGCAGGGATGAACAATTTCCACTGGCTCCTACATGGGAGCAGGTGGGACAACATCACGGGGTTTGCAAATGAGTTTATTTATTCCACAAACATATTTGTGCAAAGGTTCGCCATTGCGAGATTCCTTCTTTATAAAGAGATTCTGACGGTGGGTCCCTCTCTATAAAAGGGATTCTATTGGCGATAACTCCCCTGTAAAGAGATTCTGACAGTGGCACCCCCTATGCAAAGAGATCTCCTGGGTTTGAGAGCCTCCATTATCGTAATCCAAGTCCTAAAATTTCCTCTTATAGCACGGTAGCATTGTGGATAGCACAATTGCTTCGCAGCTCCAGGGTCCCAGGTTCGATTCCCGGCTTGGGTCACTGTCTATGCAGAGTCTGCACATCTCCCCGTGTGTGCGTGGGTTTCCTCCGGGAGCATCGGTTTCCTCCCACAGTCCAAAGATGTGCAGGTTAGGTGGATTGGCCATGATAAATTGCCCTTAGTGTCCAAAATTGCCCTTAGTGTTGGGTGGGGGTTACTGGGTTATGGGGATAGGGTGGAGGTGTTGACCTTGGGTAGGGCGCTCTTTCCAAGAGCCGGTGCAGATTCGATGGGCTGAATGGCCTCCTTCTGCACTGTAAATTCTATGAGGAAGAGCCTCCTTGGTTCCTCTTCCAAAGATAGGGGGCGGAATTCTCAGTTTCTGCGGCTTAGTGCCGGCTCGAATGGAGAATCGGCGAGAAGTTGACGTCCGGATAATCGGCGCAAACCCCTGACCGATCGCGCCAAAAACGGCCGGAGAATGGTCGGGTCCCGGGCCGCGCATGCACGGCGCGTCCAACATAGCGCTAGCCGTGGGCATAACCTAACCCGCAAACCGCGGCGCGCGTTACAATGACGGCGGTTTGAAACCGCCGTCAGCCCCGATTCCGGCCTCGCAATTGATTCCCTGCCCGATCGGCAATTCCGATTTTTGCCATCGGGCAATGGAGAATCCCGCCCAGGGTTTTGATGGGGACGTTTTCTCCCAAAGTGCGGTCCTCACGGTCAAGATAACAAAGGTGCATTGGGCAGGAGGCCAGAGAAACACGAGGCCGTGCTAACAGGATGGCAGGGGGCTTGTGTGGAGCCGAAACGTGGCCATTAAACTGTTGAACCAAGTGACCGTCTTCTGCTCTGCCTATTCCATGTGCTACAATGTAAGTTGCAATATGGAGGCAAACCATTGGAGTAACTTTAAGGAAACAGAATGGGAAACACTAAGAATTTGCACATCGGGTTGAAAGATGGGTCACGAGAGCCACAGAGATTGAAGAAGATGAAGCATGCAACAACGCAATATTACAACAGTATTAGTAAAAGAGGGGTTGGAAGGGATGATTCCTATTTGAATAGGAGGCAATTCACCGAGACATAATGAGAGGATATGACAGGTCCGGTTTTCTAATCTATTTAAATGAGCAGCTGATCAACGAATCGGCTGTACTTGTGGGGACGAGGATTGCAAAAGCGAGAAGCTCAAAGATTAGACAACCATATGTTCCTGAGGTGTCAAGTGGGTGCCAAGCCCTGACACTCCCAAATCGCAGATGGGCGGCTCGAACGGGCACACTTACCCACTTTGACCTAACTGAGTAGCCTTCCTAATACCATATCCAAACACAACTGTGGTAGTATGACTAGAGGTACTACGGTACCTGGGCGTGTGAGCTGCTACTGGTGGAGAAGGCTCGCTGCTCATTGGCCCAAGTGTTGCTTTCTCATTGGTCAAGACAAAGGTAGCTCCGCCCAATGAGGCGGGGTATAAGAACCCGTGTTTCCCAGCAGCCATCGGTCTTTCTGTACTCGAGCTGCTGGGGAAAAGTCTTGTAGATTAAAGCCTTCAATTCGGACTACTCCTTTGTTTCTGTGGTTATTGATCGCGCATCAACAACACAGGAAGGGGATAACAATTTAGGATACTGAAAGAGCATCTGTCAGACATATTCGCCATGTACCGTCCATTTTTGTTGCACACCCCATGATTTACACAGCTTTGGAGTCAGAGTTGCAGAGGCATGGTGTAATGAACTCCAATTGGCTTTATTGGTTGGACAATTGGAGTATGAACTCCCTCAATGATAGCTCATTGAGGGGCCCCATATAAGCACCTGTGTAGGCTTTGTGAGCCAGTCTTAAGTTGACTGGACTGCTAGCAGCACTGTTTGTAGCTGCTCCTGTAATATCGTTATTGTAAATAAATATTGGTGTGGTGACGGAACTCCTGCCTCCCGTGGATTACTACACATGGGATAGGTTGGAAGAGCTGGGCTGTAATAAACCTCCTGGGAGGTGAGAGAGGGTGTGAAGATCAAGGAGAAATGGGAAGTGGAGTTGGGAGGGGAGTATGGAGTGCGGCACTAAGTAAGGTAAATGGGACCTCCTCCTGTGCAAGGATGAGCCTGGTACAGTTTAAGGTGGTGCACAGGGTGCATGTGACTCGGGCGAGAATGGGTGGGTTAGAACATAGAACATAGAACAGTACAGCACAGAACAGGCCCTTCGGCCCTCGATGTTGTGCCGAGCAATGATCACCCTACTTAAACCCACGTAACCCGAATACACGTAACCCAACAATCGCCCCATTAACCTTACACTACGGGCAATTTAGCATGGCCAATCCACCTAACCCGCACATCTTTGGACTGTGGGAGGAAACCGGAGCACCCGGAGGAAACCCACGCACACACGGGGAGGACGTGCAGACTCCACACAGACAGTGACCCAGCCGGGAATCGAACCTGGGACCCTGGAGCTGTGAAGCATTGATGCTAACCACCATGCTACCGTGAGGCCCCTGTTCTTTCAGGGGGTAGCAGATGAGTGTGTGGGCGGGGGGGGGGGTCAGTGTGCACATGTTTTGGGGTTGCGAAAAATTGGGAAGATCCTGGGCGGGAGTGTTCACGGTCTTAGCCAGGATAGTAGAGGAAGAGGTGGACCCGGACCCTTTGGTGGCGATATTTGGGGTTTCAGAGAAGCCGGAGCTCCATGGAGAGGAGGAAGGCCGATGTCTTGGCCTTCGCCTCTCTGATCGCACGGCGGCGAATGTTGCTGGAGTGGCGGTCGGCATCGCCACCGGGGGTAGCAGCATGGTTGGGTGACCTGTATGACTTCCTGCGGTTAGAGAAGATAAAGTATGAGTTAAGGGGCTCTGAAGGGGGGTTTGAGAAAAGGTGGGGGGGTGTTTATGACCGTGTTTGAGGAGCTGTTCGTCGTGGGGAGAGGGGGGGGGGGGTGAAAAAGATGAATAATCTGTACAGACTGTATAGTTGATTTATTTATTTGCTGTAACCTGTTTTGATGCATGTTTGTAATAAAATACATTTTTAAAAAATAAATAAACTTCCTGGGACATGCGGGTGAGATATGTCTGAGGGAACAGGTGTCAAAGCTGTACCCTGTAGGGGAGATGGGATCGATGGGGAGGTGGAGGCAGAATGGTATTGTCACTGGACTTTAGTAACCCAGAGACCCAGAGTAATTCTCTGGGAGAACCCCAGGTTCAAATCCCACAGCAGCACCTGATGAAATTTGAATTCAATACAAATCTGGAAGTGTTCAATGACAATCATGAAATAATCGTTGTAAAAACGTTTCAGGTTCACTAATGTTCCCTCAATAAAGAGATTCCCACAGTGAGGACAGGAAATCTGCCGTCCTTACCCTGGTCTGGCCTATATGTGACTCCAGACCCACAGCAGTGTGGTTGACTCTTAATTGCCCTTCTGAAATGGCCTGGCAAGCCACTCAGTTCAAGGACAATTAGGGATGGGCAACGAATGCGGGCCCAGCCAGTGACGCTCCTAATTAATTTTAAAAGGCCAGACCGCTTATTTCCCATGTGCTGTTTTATCCGATTTGGATAAATCTGTGGGTTGGATTTAAACTCTGGTCCCACGGGTTGGTATGTTTGGAGGGTATCATGGCAGAGCCAAGTCTAAATTTGCAATAACTGGGGCGGGATTCTCCGACCCCCCACTGGATCGGAGAATCGCCGGGGGCCGGCGTGAATCCCGCCCCCGCCATCTCCCGAAATCTCCGGCACCAGAGATTCGGCGGGGGGCAGGAATCGCGCCGCGCCTGCCGGCGGGCGATTCCTGCCCCCCCGGCGATTCTCCGGCCCGCGATGGGCTGAAGTCCCGCCACTGTCATGCCAGTCCCGCCGGCGGGAATCAAACCACTTCCCTTACCGGCGGTACCAGGCGGCGCGGGCGGACTC
Source organism: Scyliorhinus canicula (assembly GCF_902713615.1). Lineage (NCBI taxonomy): Eukaryota > Metazoa > Chordata > Chondrichthyes > Carcharhiniformes > Scyliorhinidae > Scyliorhinus > Scyliorhinus canicula. Next base: position 22,388,231 of record NC_052167.1, read on the forward strand.
CGGGGTCCTGGGGTGGGGGGAGGGGGGCGATCTGGCCCCGGGTGGAGCCCCCACGGTGGCCTGGCCCGCGATCGGGGCCCACCGATCGGTGGGCGGGCCTGTGCCGTGGGGGCACTCTATTCCTTCCGCGTTCACCATAGCCATCACGATGGTGGACGCGGAAGTGACCCCTCCCCTGCGCATGCGCGGGGATGACGTCATGTGAACTCCATGATACACTTTGGGGTTCTCTAAACCCTGGCCCATAACAGAAAGAAACTGCTAGTGGGTCTACAGACAAATCTTCAACTGAACTGTATCGAGAGGAGATGCTTAACTTCTGTTCGCCTCAGCATCTAAGGGGCTGGTTGAGCTCACAAGGCTAAATCGCTGGCTTATAAAGCAGACCAAGCAGGCCAGCAGCACGGTTCGATTCCCGTACCAGCCTCCCCGGACAGGCGCCGGAATGTGGCGACTAGGGGCTTTTCACAGTGACTTCATTGAAGCCTACTTGTGACAATAAGCCATTTTCATTTCATCTGACTGCTTCAGCCCCAATAATTAACATTTTCTAATTCTAACACTTTCCCCGTGTCAGATATCAATCTAATTGGCCTATAGTTTCCCGCTTTCTGTGTCCCTCTCTTTTTGAATAAAAGATTTACATTTCACTGTTTTCCAATCTTATGGAACTGTCCCCGAAACTGGGGAATTCTGAAAAATTAAAACCTACGCATCAAATATCTCACTAGCCACTTCTTTCAAGACCTTCGGATGTAGTCCAACCATACCCGGGGATTTGTCAGCCCGTAGCTCCAACAATTTGTTAAATGCCACTTTCCTGGTGATTGTAATTTTCCTGATTTACAGCGATTTCTGGATGTTGCTGGTATCCTGCATCATGGATACTGATTCAAAATACTTTTTCAATCCCACTACTTCCCATTGGCCAGACGCACTTTCTGTCGGACCAATCAATGCTCACTTTGTTAACTCTTTTCTTATTGAAATAGCTGCGGAAACTCTCACTATCCGTCTTGATATTCCTCGCTATCTTCTCCTCACAGTTTGATGATCCCGAGTCAGACGGAACACATCTTACACACTCACCAAGACGAAACTCAGCAAAGGACATAGACATGGGTGGTATTGTCCGAGCTGTGTTTTCTACTTTGATATGTCAGTAAAGTTTGGGGGAGGTGTTATCATCGGTGGAGATAAGCTCGCTCGAAGAAGGGTGGGCAATCTGTTAGGAGGATGAGGAAGCAGACAGTCTACTGCAAGAATAGAAATTTGCTGAGGTAATTTTTTAGCCTTACCATCTGTGAAGATCTTCAGACAGCAACAGCTATATATTCAACTGCACGAGATGTTAAACATGGGCCCTTTATTATCTCTTCAGAACAGACTCCCTCTGCTGGTATATGTATGTACGGTAGCCTCAAGTGGACTAAATGCACAACACAATTTTCAAAACACTACACCACCTCCCTGTGCAACATCACCTGGGTTGAGCGCAGGGAGGACATTTGGGAGAGGTGGGTGGCTAGTTATTAATAGACACCGCCCAATTGTCCGACAGGTAAATTAAATGGAATAAAAGGTCAGTTGGATTCTGTTATTGCATCATCTCCTGTGACGTGGAGATGCCATACACTCTGCATGCCAAGGGGCGGGAGACGCAGTCTGCAAGCCTGACGTATTTTGTGCCCCCCCTCCACAAAGCAATTGAACTGTTGCCATACTTAAAGGTGTTGCCCCATCAGGGAATGGTCCTCCTCATCCGGACATATAGAATAGAAATCGATCGCAAAGCCCATTCGGCAAAACTAGGGCTCATACATCTAAGATTGTCACTCATAAATGCAACAAGGAACTCGGGAGAAACAGCTTGACCCAAAGGGTGGTCAGAAGGCGAAATCTGCTGACAGGTGGAGTTGCTGTGACATATAGATGAATGTTAGGGCGAGATGGACAAATGCTTGAAATGAGAGATAAATAGAGGATATGCTGATTATAGTTGGATGAAGGAGGGCGGGAGGAGGCTTGGGTGCAGCATAAACACTGGTAGGGACCAGGTGGGTCAAATAGGTCTGCTGGAAATTCTATGCAATTCTATGTAACCTCCCCAAATAGCACTTGGATAATAGCAGGTATCAATCATAACTAGAAATCCAAAACAACCCAAATTAGCACTAAAGAGCAGCACTGCACCACACAAATTAGTGTATAAATAACTAAATACACACCCTTACCAAACAAAAAAAACAAGAGTTTAGTTATGCAGCCTAATGATAGACATTCTGGATGAAGGCCTACTAAGCAGGCCTCACTAGTTCCATTCTTGATGCAACCAGTTTTTATCACAAAGGCAAACGCTGTCCGTGGAGCCTCACAAAATTTAACGTGGTGGTGGGGGGGGGGGGGGGGGGGGGTGTCTTGTCCTTGGTGAAATATGTTTATGAGGTTAGCACATCCCTGTAAAATCGTTTCTTCAAAAATAGACCCCAAGTCAAGTGTAACATCAGACAGGCACGCCCAGTTTTACCGTTAAAATTTACCTGGAGTATTGCTAGAAGAAAAAAAGACGGGCTGTCAAAGTTTTTACTCTTGCTTCTATCAGGACAGATGCGCATGAAGGTCAAATCTCCAAGGGAACAACAAATTTATATATTTTGAGTCCCAATAAAAATAGACCAAAGGACAAATGAAGTAAGTAACGTACGACAGTCTCTTTTGAGTACCATTTTAACAAATTAACCCAAGAACTAATTTTTTTTAAAGTCAATTAAACCACTTGAAAGCCACGATAGGGCACTTATCCAAAGAAAAAGAAAGAACATTAACGCCATTAAATGAGAATGTAATTTTGGGGCCTGATATATGGGCTGGTTTAGCTCACTGGGCTAAATCGCTGGCTTTTAAAGCAGACCAAGCAGGCCAGCAGCATGGTTCGATTCCTGTACCAGCCTCCCCGGACAGGCGCCGGAATGTGGCGACTAGGGGCTTTTCACAGTAACTTCACTGAAGCCTACTCGTGACAATAAGCGATTTTCTATTTCTATTTCTTTTTTTTTAAATTTAGATTAGCCAATTATTTTTTCCAATTAAGGGGCAATTTAGCGTGGCCAATCCACCTACTCTGCACATTTTTGGGTTGTGGGGGCGAAACCCACGCAGACATGGGGAGAATGTGCAAACTCCACACAGACAGTGACCCAGAGCCGGGATCGAACCTGGGACCTCAGCGCCGTGAGGCGGTTGTGCTAACCACTAGGCCACCGTGCTGCCCTTCTATTTCTATTTCTAATGCATGCCATCCCCTGCCGCGCCCACCGGTCACGGAAAACAAGAGGTTGATACTGCGCGGGGAAAGGGTGCAGGTTTTTCGACAAGTGGACTCTGATTGGTTGAGGTGTTGCCATGGGGAATGCACAGGGAGCAGTTGTCATCCATACCTCTGTATAGTTGAGAAAAGTGCAATGCCAGGCCATGTTCCTTTAGTTTGGCAGAGGACAGGACCCCGTGTATGAATATATGTAGCTTCTGGTTGCTTTAGTATTACTCAAGTTCTGTACAGCCAAGTGGCTACTTGATAAACAGAGGCAGAAACTCCAATGCGACTCACCTGCACAATGCACAAGGCAAACACTTAGAATTCCTACACTGGAGAAGGAGGCCATTCGGCCCGAGTCTGCACCAACTCTCTTAAAGAGCGCCCTACCTCGGCCCACTCCCCCACCGAATCCCCGACACTCCACAACCCGACGTAACCTGCACAATCTTTGGACATGATATGGAGATGCCGGCGTTAGACCAGGGTGGGCACAGTAAAAAGTCTCACAACACCAGGTTTATTTTAAATCACGAGCTTTCGGAGCACAGCTCCCTCTTTCCGGTGAAGGACACTAAGGGGAAATTTTAGCACGGCCAATCCTCCTAACCCGCACATCTTTGGACTGTGGGAGGAAAGCGGAGCTCCCGGAGGAAACCCAGGGTGCCTCACTGCGCCAGGGACCCGGGTTCAATTCCGGCCTTGAGTGACTGTGTGGACTTCGCACTTTCTTCCCGTCTCTGCGTGGGTTTCCTCCGGGTGCTCCGGTTTCCTCCCACTGTCCAAAGATGTGCAGGTTAGATGGGGTTACGGCGATAGGGCAGGGAAGTGCAAACTCAATGGGCTGAATAGCCTCCTTCAGCTTTGGGGATTCTATGACACGTGGAGAAAGTGCAAACTCCACACAGACAGTCATAGACATACAGTGCAGAAGGAGGCTATTCGGCCCATCGAGTCTGCACCGACCCACTTAAGCCCTCACTTCCACCCTATCCCCGTAACCCCAATGACCCCTCCTAACCTTTTTGGTCACTAAGGGCAATTTAGCATGGCCAATCCACGTAGCCTGCACGTCTTTGGACTGTGGGAGGAGACCGGAGCACCCGGAGGAAACTCACACAGATACGGGGAGAACGTGCAAACTCCGCACAGACAGTGACCCAGTGGGGAATCGAACCTGGGACCCTGGTGCTGTGAAGCCACGGTGCTATCTACTTGTGCTACCGTGCGGCCACCTGAAGCCGGAATTGAACCCGGGTCCCTGGTGCTGTGAGGCAGCAGTGCTGACTACTGCACAACCCTTTCATTCACTGCCTTGCACTTTTGGAGGCAACAGGAACTAAAGTTTAAGAGCAGAAAACATACGGGAACATAATTTGCTTCCAAGTTATCCATCATCTTGACGTGGACCTGAATTGCCATTCCTTCATTCAGCTTTGAGAATGTACCCTGGAATTTTCCTCTGTTGACCCACCATCTCCACAAGGGCCAACAGTTCAAGTAGAATGTCCGCAACCTTTTCAGGCAACTAGGGGTAATAAATGTGGCCTTGTCATTATTGCCCGTGACCCAAGAGGAAACTTTATTTTAAAAGTAATTGGAGCACAGCTTAATGTAATAAAGGAGCCACTGGGGATTGGTGAGGTGCGTCAGAATTGCATGCAAATAAACATGACATGGAGATTTCAAAGAGGGTCATTGTCACGGAGTCAAGATCCTGGAACTCCCTCCCTAACAGCACTGTGGGTGTACCTACACCATATGGACTGCAGCGGTTCAAGAAGGCCCTACACAAGTGTCATTAGTGATGAACAACTAATGTTGACCTAATGTTGGCCTAATGTTGGCCTAACCAACGACCCCCATATCCCATGAATTAAACTTTTTTATTAATCTTCAGATCCATTCCCTTTTTAAACAATAAATTTAGAGTACCCAATTCATTTTTTCCAATTAAGGGGCAATTTAACGTGGCCAATCCACCTACCCACGCAAACAGGGGGAGAATGTGCAAACTCCACACGGACAGTGACCCAGAGCCGGGATCGAATCTGGGACCTCGGCACCGTGAGGCAGCAGGGCTAACCCACTGCGCCACCGTGCTGCCGAGCAAATCCATTCCTAAACCTTGAGAAATGTTCAAATTTGTTTGAAGCATTCTTACCGAGATGAGGATTGCGAGAACCGGGGAAGAGAACCCAGCCGGTTGGTGGGGTTTACGTTTTTTTCCACAAGATGGTGAGAAAGTTGGAAGAGAAACTGCTTCACAGAGACACCTAGTGACCAACGTCTATAACTGCACCGTGACAGTTGACATAACAAATTAAGTTGGGAAAATGTTGATTCAGCCCTTCATGTACTGTGATGAGGGAGGAGGCAGAAGCAGAAAAAATACATTTCATATACAAATGCACAGCTTAGAATCAGACCATTTGGCCCACCTAGTTCATGTTGGCCCTTAAGTTTCTGAGGAGCCTCCTTTCACATTACTTCATCTCACTTTATCAATATATCCTCCTATTCTTTCTTCACTCATGTACTTATCTCGCTTCCCCTTCAACGTGTTTACTCCAGTTTTTAAAAATTCTCTAATGGGATGTGGGTGTCACTGGCTATGCCAGCATTTGTTGCCCATCCTTAATTCCCCTTGAACTGAGTGTTTCACTCGGCCATTTCATAAGAACATAAGAACTAGGAGCAGGAGTAGGCCATCTGGCCCCTTGAGCCTGCTCCGCCATTCAATGAGATCATGGCTGATCTTTTGTGGACTCAGCTCCACTTTCCGGCCCGAACACCATCACCCTTAATCCCTTTATTCTTCAAAAAACTATCTATCTTTACCTTAAAAACATGTAATGAAGGAGCCTCAACTGCTTCACTGGGCAAGGAATTACATAGATTCACAACCCTTTGGGTGAAGAAGTTCCTCCTAAACTCAGTCCTAAATCTACTTCCCCTTATTTTGAGGCTATGTCCCCTAGTTCTGCTTTCACCCACCAGTGGAAACAACCTGCCCGCATCTATCCTATCTATTCCCTTCATAATTTTAAATGTTTCTATAAGATCCCCCCTCATCCTTCTAAATTCCAACGAGTACAGTCCCAGTCTACTCAACCTCTCCTCATAATCCAACCCCTTCAGCTCTGGGATTAACCTAGTGAATCGCCTCTGCACACCCTCCAGTGCCAGTACATCCTTTCTCAAGTAAGGAGACCAAAACTGAACACAATACTCCAGGTGTGGCCTCACTAACACCGTATACAATTGCAGCATAACCTCCCTAGTCTTAAACTCCATCCCTCTAGCAATGAAGGACACAATTCCATTCGCCTTCTTAATCACCTGTTGCACCTGTAAACCAACTTTCTGTGACTCATGCACTGGCACACCCAGGTCTCTGCACAGCAGCATTCTTTAATATTTTATCGTTTGAATAATAATCCCGTTTGCTGTTATTCCTACCAAAATGGATACCCTCACATTTGTCAACATTGTATTCCATCTGCCAGACCCTAGCCCATTCACTTAACCTATCCAAATCCCTCTGCAGACTTCCAGTATCCTCTGCACTTTTCGCTTTAAGGGGAGTTAAGAGTCAACCGCATTGCTGTGGGTCTGGTGTCACATGTAGGCCAGACCGGGTAAGGACAGCAGATTTCCTTCACTGAAGGGGCGTGAGTGAACCAGATGGGTGGGTTTTACCAACAATGGATGACAGTTGTCATGGTCACCATTCTGGAGATGAGTTTTATATTCCAGATGTATTCATTAAATTCACATTCCACCAACTGCCGTGATGGGACGTAAGTCCACATCTCTGGATAATTAGTCCACCAAAAATAGCTCTAGGCCATTGCCTCCACGCTATGGCCACTTTCACCCCTTGTGGTAACGAGTCCCATATTCTCTGGATAAAGGAGTTTCTCTAGAATTCCCTATCGGATTGATTAGTGTCGAGGTTATACCTCTCTTAGTTTTGGTCTCCCTCACTGGTGGGGTCATCTCTACAGCGACCCTATTGAGCTCCTTTGTGGTTTTTCTTTTCATAAATTGTTTTTTTTTGTCCCAATTAAGGGTCAATTTAGCACGGCCAATCCACCTACCCTACACATCTTTGGGTTATGGGGGGTGAAACCCACACAGACATGGGGAGAATTTGCAAACTCCACACGGACAGTGTCCTTCATGGTTTTAACAGGGCCATAGAATCATAGAATCTGCAGTGCAGAAGGAGGCCATTAGGCCCATTGAGTCTGCACCGGCCCTTGGAAAGTGCACCCTACCTAAGCCCCTCCCAGGGCAGCACGGTGGCCTAGTGGTTAGCACAACCGCCTCAGGGCGCTGAGGTCCCAGGTTCGATCCCTGCTCTGGGTCACTGTCCGTGTGGAGTTTGCACATTCTCCCCGTGTCTGCGTGGGTTTCGCCCCCACAACCCAAAGATGTGCAGAGTAGGTGGATTGACCACACTAAATTGCCCCTTAATTGGAAAAAATAATTGTGTACTCTAAATTTATTTATTTTTTTAAATCTAAGCCCCTCCCCCACCCTATCCCATTGACCCAGTAACCTCACCTAATCCTTGTTTTGGACACTAAGGGCAATTTATCATGGCCGATCCACCTAACCTGCGCGTCTTTGGACTGTGGGAGGAAACCGGAGCACCCGGAGGAAACACATGCAGACACGGGGAGAAAGTGCAGACTCCGCACAGACTGTGACCTAAGCTGGGAATCGAACTTGGGACCCGTAAAGCAATTGTGCTAACCACTGTGCTACCGTGCTGCCCTCACATTCCTCTCGTCTAAGGAAGGGAAAAATCCCTGCCCCTTCAGTGAATCATGGGGCGCGATTCTCCGCAAATGCGGCGAGTCATAAAGGCTGCCGTGAAACTGGCCGTGTTTCACGGCAGCCACCGCGCCCCCTCCCGGGACCCGATTCTCCCCCCCGGGCGGGGCTAGCAGCGGGGCCCCGTGAACCACGGCATCGCGGCCTTAGCGACCGTCGCTAAGTCCGCGCGCCAAGCGTCACGCCGGCTGACGCGCACGATGACGTCAGCCGCGCAAGAGCGGGGCCGTCATCTCCCTCGGCCGCCCCGCGGACTGATCCTGCGGGGCGTCGGGGGGAGAAAGAGTGCGTCCGTTATGGACGCAATGCCCCCCTTGGCACGGCCGTGGTACTGCTGTGCCAATCGGGGCCCTGGATGCCCAGAACGGGCATGGTGCGGCCGTTTTTACGACGGCATCAAGAAGGTGTGTTTGCTGCTGTAAAAACGGCAGTAAAGGCCTGGGAACTCGGCCCATCGGCCTGGGGAGAATCGCTGTTTGCCGTAAAAAACGGCGAGCAGCGATTCGTGTCGTGGGGCGGCCATGGGGGGGGGGGGGGGGGGGGGCGAGAATAGCGGGAGGGCGTGAAAAATGTCGGGGACGCCCTCCCGCTATTCTCCGACCCGTCGTGGGCAGCGGAGAATCGCACCCATGATCTTTTGCAAAAATCATTGGAAAAATTAAACATAGAATTCCCAGGTCACACTGATGCTGTGGGGAACAAGTTCTGTTATGGGCGTGGAATCAGCGGGAAATTTCCGAACCGTTAAATTGTCTTTTTGAGGAAAGTGTCTTTGAAATGCAGATTAGTAGCTTCACTGCGGGAGATGCTATATGCATGGCAGTCCCACCCACATTGATGTGGAGCGTTACCTCCAAGACCGAAGCAATATCCTGTTCTATAATTGTGTTCAACTATCTCTCTTTAATTTCCACAATTTGCCCATTCAGATTTTTTTGTGGCTCTGGATTTTCTCCCACCTATTAATTTTCTAAATCCATCTCAATCTGATCCCCGGCTCTAACCTTGCATCGGCCAAGCTCCCTGCCGCTCCCGCAGGCTGTTCTGGAATCTGGGAATGTCAGGAAACCAGTAGCAGGAGATGGTTCCACGGCCTCGTGCTATTTCTCCTCTTTTCACTTTAAGAACACCTCAATTTTAAAATTTGCTTCCTTCTTTTCTGATATTACGATCCCAGACCCGACCCCAACAGCGGATGGGATTCTGGACGAAAACCCTTATATTTTAGTTTGTTTGTAAGACAGTAATTCCATGGCAAAGTAGAGATTTGGTATTTTTAAAACAAAATCATAGAATCCCTCCAGTGCAGAAGGAGGCCATTTGGCCCATCGAGTCTGCACCCGGCCCTTGGAATGAGCACCCGACTTAAACCCACGCTTCAACCCAATCCCCATAACACAGTAACCCTACCTTACCTTTTGGACACTGTTGACTTCTTTATTTCTATGTGAACCACAAGCTGTTTCTTATATTCGCCGAATGACCACACAACCAGTATATTAGTTCAAAAGACAGTTTATTAACAAACACAAGACTTATTTCTATATGCAATGATTCACGCGGCTACGCACTAAACTAGACCTAATAACTAAGATGACCTTTACTTAACTTCGGGGTGACCGGCTCTGTGCGGGAGATAAGGCCTTTATCTGTGTCCACGTCGGTCGGTTGGAAGTCGTCAGGTTCGTCTTGGCTGGGCTCGTCCTTCAGGTAGGCAAATCGCGGGTCCTTGAACGTGGCTGGTTGATATGCTGCAATTGGACGCACACAGGCCTGTCCAAAAGAGGCCAATCCCTCGTGCGCAGGGCTTCTTATCCTCCTTCTCTTTCGCGCCCTTTTGGGCGGTCCTAACTCCAGCTCCAATGGATCGATAGGGTTTTGATTATCCTCATTGATCCTGGCCAATTAAGGGGCGGATACCTCGGTAGCTGGGCGGGTCCCAGCTGTCATTGTCCCAGGCACGGAGGCCTTTCCTAATAAGGGGAAGTGGCGCCGGTTAGTCTGCTACTGTTGCCGTTCCTCGATTCGAGTTCTATTGTCCTGGGGGAAATGGTGATTGACTTTTAATGGGTGCAAGTTTCTGTCAGGTCTGGCACAATACACAGAGGCTGTGTACTTGTCTGTGTCCAAGTTGACCATAATTCCCATGGTCCTTTGCAGGTAGCCATTTTAGATGATTATAACACTAAGGGGCAATTTAGCATGGCCAATCCACCTAACCTGCTCATCTTTCATTATTGGGAATACAATATTAAACTCTTCAATTTCATATCCAAAACAATTTACAATTATCCTACTACTCAATTCCCCATCAAACAAAAAGAAAAGAACCATACAGCTCTCAATTCATCTTAAAATCAGCATGGCATAGAGTGGGTGCAGGGTATGGGGGTGGGGGGGGGGGGCACTCCATTCAACTATGTATAAAAGATTGGCCAAAAAGACACCGACTGAGAATTAGCGGGATTTGTATATAACGTAATTCTGTTTTACAGAACAGATTTGGTTTCTGTTAGAACCCCTTCAGACTCTGGCTGAATATCTTCAAAAGGCTGGTTCACCATTTTCAAATTCTTCCTTGCCCTCAGACAACACTGCTCTGCTTTAAATATTATTACTCTTCTCATAACTATCCTATAGTGTGAGAATTATGGACCCCGTGTCAGACAGACCAGACTTCAACTCTTCTCTAAAGCTTTTCCAAATTGTCTTTCTGCGTCCCTTAGCTCCACCCAGTAATGACATAATCACCCCAAGCTTCAAACCAAATTAACTTTCCGGGGCTGAAAGCACGTTAGCTCCCCAGGGACTTTCCCCAGCCAAACCATAGTGCATTAACCCAGACTGAAAACCACATTTCTCTGGTCAATTTCACCTTCTGGCTCCTAAACGCTCCCTGCAAAAATAACATACTTTTAAAAACATGACCACTGCAGTAAAACACACGAAAGCTCCAGACTTTTAACCCTTAAATAGTCCCACTATTTCGAAGCCAATATTCCAAAAATCCTCCGATCATCACACTAATCCTTCCATTGATCTCCCCTCCCTCCCTTGATCACTTCTATCAATCGGGTCCAACCCAATTGGAGCTTCCTCGTCCTCCATTCACCCTCCTCCGCCCTCATCACCTCCTCCTCCTTCGCAGGGCGGTGTGTTTCATTGTAAATCCACCCCTGCATAATCCTAATCTCGTGTGTGTCAAACCCCGCACGGGAATTACGGGGCGGGAATGATTGCCTCTCCCCTGGTCCCCGCGGGGGTGCGAGCTCCCGAGCTGAGGGGGTGGAGGAAGGGGGGAGGGGGGGGAGGGGGGAACACCATTCAACTACGTATAAAAGATCGGCCAGAGAGACACCGACTGAGAACTACCAGGAGTCGTGTATAACGTAATTGTAAATAAACCAGAGTTTGTGATTCTTGCTCTGTGTTAACTCTCAATGTCCTTCTTACAATTTTCAAGCTATTAATTGAAATAAATCCTTATGTCGGTCGTCACGGTCACCGTGTACCAAAGTTAATAGAACCGCTGGTAAACTAACCTCCCCTTCAAAGTGAGTATTCTGTTGAAGGGAAATCACACAGAAAGATTATGGGATGCCTCGCCTCATAGGCTGACAGTGATATTTTTTGGATTTGGACAGGAATTTTTCTTGTTGCGACATGTTGGGCCACACAATAAAGTGAAAACCGCATGGGCTTCACTAAAATGCTGGGCCGGCAGTACCTCGTCACGCACATTTGGAGTGAATACCAAGCTGACCTGAGGGCGACGCAGTGGTTAGCACTGCTGCCTCACCGGGCCAGGGTCGCCAAGGTTCGATTCCCGGCTTGGGTCACTGCCCGTGCGGAGTCTGCACGTTCTCCCCGTGTCTGCGTGGGTTTCCTCCGGGGGCTCCGCTTTCCTCCCGCGGTCTAAACAGGTTAGGTGGATTGCCCGTGATAAATTGCCCCTTACTGGGCGGCACAGTGGTTAGCACACCTGCTTCACGGCGCTGAGGACCCGGTATCGATCACAACCCCGGGTCACTGTCCGTGTGGAGTTTGCACATTCTCCCCGTGTCTGCGTGGGTCTCACCCCCACAACCCAAAGATGTGCAGGGTAGGTGGATTGGCCATTCTAAATTGCCTCTTAACTGGATAATCGGTGTAAGTTCGCCTTGAGAGGATCAGTATTCGGGTTCGTCCGGAAGTGGCTGCCGTTTATCGACAACTTGGGGGAAAACTAAACTGTTAACAGATAGAAATAAGGGGGGGGGTTTAGGGACTTAGGGGGGAATAGGGGGAGTTAGTTTTGTTTAGTTCAGTTTAGGCAGGATCAGCAAGAGGAGATGGAGGGACTTTGGGAATTGTGTGTATAAGCTATGTTGGCGGGGTATGGTTGTTGGTTGGGGGGGGGGTGTTACGTATTAAATTATGTTTACATTTGTATTTGTATCTTTTGTTGTTATAAAACCACAAATGCCTTAATAAAATGTTTGTTGAAAAAAGAAGAAATAAGTTAGGGGCAGCACGGTAGCATGGTGGTTAGCATAAATGCTTCGCAGCTCCAGGGTCCCAGGTTCGGTTCCCGGCTGGGTCACTGTCTGTGCGGAGTCTGCGCATCCTCCCCGTGTGTGCGTGGGTTTCCTCCGGGTGCTCCGGTTTCCTCCCACAGTCCAAAGATGTGCGGGTTAGGTGGATTGGCCATGCTAAATTGCCCGTAGTGTCCTAAAAAAGTAAGGTTGGGGGGGGGGGTTGTTGGGTTACGAGTATAGGGTGGATACGTGGGTTTGAGAGGGGTGATCATGGCTCGGCACAACATCGGGGGCCGAAGGGCCTGTTCTGTGCTGTACTGTTCTATGTTCTATGTTCTATGTTCTATGAACTCCAATTGGCTTTATTGGTTGGCCAATTGGAGTATGAGCTCCCTCAATGAAAGCTCATTGAGGGGGCCCATATAAGCACCTGTGTAGGCTTTGTGAGCCAGTCTTAAGTTGACTGGACTGCTAGCAGCACTGTTTGTAGCTGCTCCTGTAATATCGTTATTGTAAATAAATATTGGTGTGGTGATGGAACTCCTGCCTCCCGTGGATTACTACAATCGGGTACTCTAAAAAAAAAATTTTAAATTGCCCCTTGGTGTCCAAAAGGTTAGGTGGGGTTATTGGTTTGCAAGGATAGGGTCGCGGGCCTAGGTAGACTGCTTTTTCAGAGGGTCAGTGCAGACCCGATGGGCCGAATGGCCTCCTGCTGCACTGTAGGGATTCTATTATTCTATGACCTAACGCTTCCAGAGGGCGCAGACCTCAAGCGGCTGTCAGGCGAGGGAGACAGCCCTGGAGAGAGTTCCAGCCTTGCAGCGTCGGCGGAAAGTGCCGGAAAGAAGCCAAACCTTGGGGCAGCACGGTAGCATGGTGGTTAGCATAAATGCTTCACAGCTCCAGGGTCCCAGGTTCGATTCCCGGCTGGGTCACTGTCTGTGCGGAGTCTGCGCGTCCTCCCCGTGTGTGCGTGGGTTTCCTCCGGGTGCTCCGGTTTCCTCCCACAGTCCAAAGATGTGCGGGTTAGGTGGATTGGCCATGCTAACTTGCCCGTAGTGTCCTAATAAAAGTAAGGTTAAGGGGGGGGTTGTTGGGTTACGGGTATAGGGTGGATACGTGGGTTTGAGTAGGGTGATCATGGCTCGGCACAACATTGAGGGCCGAAGGGCCTGTTCTGTGCTGTACTGTTCTATGATCTATGTTCTATGTTCTATGTTCTGGCTGAAGCAGCGCTCAGCACTAAAGAGAATTATGCCCAGTTTAAAATGGATGGAAGCTGTGAGGAAGGAAGGGTGACCTGAGATGGGGGGGTTATTTGTAGCTTGGAGAGGCTCGCGGACTAGAGAGAGGGCAGGAAATGAGGGCAGGAAATGAAGGAACAGAGGAACATGATGCATTTTATGGAGAATGTCCAGCTTTGGTTGTGGATGAGTCAGAAAAGCTGCAGATCTGTTCATGAATCACCTGCTATTCAGTTCTATTTGAACTTTTATTTCTTATTTCTTACTCATTGGTTTGTGGTACAAATGGCTTCAACAGGTTTGTTTGGAATTTATGGTTCATAGAATTTACAGTGCGGAAGGAGGCCATTCGGCCCATCAAGTCTGCACCGGCCCTTGAAAAGAGCACCCCACTTAAGCCCACACCTCCACCCTATCCTCATAACTCAATAATCCCACCTGACCTTTTCGGACACTAAGGGGCAATTTATCATGGCCAGTCCACCTAACCTGCGCGTCTTTGGACTGTGGGAGGAAACCGGAGCACCCGGCGGAAACCCACGCACACACGGGGAGGACGTGCAGACTCCGCACAGACAGTGACCCAAGCCGGGAATCGAACCTGGGACCCTGGAGCTGTGAAGCAACTGTGCCAACCACTGTGCTACCGTGCTGCCCTGTACCAGGCCATTTAAGAGCTGCCGCAGCAGCCTTTTGTCTGTTTGCAGCCCAGTTGGACGAGGGGCTGAGTGAGTGGGGCGCGCGGTTGCCGTTGGAAAGCATGGCGGGGGAACGCTGGAGCGCGTTGAAGATTCCATTCCAGGGCACCTCTCACGATGCGGCCGTGCCCGCGAGCAACTGCTCGAGGTACCCGCTGTGCGCCCACAACGTCACACACGTGCCGGTCCTCAGGAATTCTGCCTTGTGTTCGGCAAGCGGAATGTTTTGCAAACGGACAAAACGCCTTCGCTAAGTGTGCAGTCTGTAAAAATAGCCCGGAAAGCTTTGATGAGTCTCAGGAATGGGAGAGATAAGCTTGGATTTCGACCAGGCAGCTATTCCTACAGGCATGTTTTGACAAATGAAGAGGCGCTGATCAACTCGTGTATCTTCTTGGCTTTGAGTGCTGGGAGGAGGGGGGAAGTCGATAATGAAGATGAGGGCAGGGCCCCACCAACTTTAAGTCTACCACTGACTGCATCAACAACTTCCCTCTGAGGTCTCTGCGCTGCTCCAATCCCGGCCACTGACACACCCCTAGCATTCATCACTGATATCTACATTATCTTAGCTGTCAAAGCCCTAAGCTCTGGGATTCCCTCCCTAAACCGTTCCCTTTCTCCAACCTCGCCCTCCTCCCTTAAGGCGCTCCTTAAAAACACCATTTTGACCGAGCTCTTGGTCACCTGACCTAATACTTTATGGGCGGGACGGCAGCACGGTGGTTAGCACTGTTGCCTCACAGCGCCAGGATCCCGGGTTCGATTCCCGGCTTGGGTCGCTGTCTCTGCGGAGTCTGCACGTTCTCCCCGTGTCTGTGTGGGTTTCCTCCGGGTGCTCCGGTTTCCTCCCACAAGTCCCGAATGACGTGCTGTTAGGTGAATTGGACATTTCTCCCTCAGTGTACCCGAATAGGCGCCGGAATGTGGCGACTCGGGGCTTTTCACAGTAACTCCATTGCAGCGTAAGCCGACTAGTGACAATAAAGATTATTATTCGCTTTGTTTCTCAATCTGCGCACATCTTCAATCCTGATGATTTAAACTTTAAGTCCTCTTGATCAGTTTTTAGCCCATCCAGCGTCTCAACCACATTCCCTTTCACGGCAACTGGATGTTGAGTGGATTCTGCTTGTGCTTTAATGGAAGCTGAGACCTCAGGCACTGCTTAATAAGCAGGTTTGCGAGTGTTCTCATGCAGTTGGTCGCCACTTGAACATTGGAACGGGTGAGCTCCACGCTCTACGCAAAGCCCTGTGCCAAGTTAGCGCCAGCCTCCGCCATGTTCCTTGACAATGTCAACAGGAGGGCGGCGCGGTGGCACAGTGGTTAGCACTGCAGCCTCACGCCGCCGAGGACATGAATCACCGTCCGTGTGGAGTTTGCCCATTCTCCCCGTGTCTACGCGGGTCCCACCCTCACAACCCAAAGATGTGCAGGGTAGGCGGATTGGCCACGCTAAATGTCCCCTTAATTGGAAAAAAAATAATTGGGTACTCTAAATTTATTTTTTAAAATAAATAGTAGAAAAAAGACAATGTCAACAGGCTTTCTGGCGGGCCTGTCAATGCACCAGACATTTATTTGCACATTACTATAATCTCTTCCCTGTGCATGGTCCCCACTAAATAAAAGCAAATTACTGCGGATGCTGGAATCTGAAACCAAAAGAGAAAATGTGGACTGTGGGAGGAAACCGGAGCACCCGGAGGAAACCCACGCAGACACGGGGAGAACGTGCAGACTCCCCACAGACAGTCACCCAAAGCTGGAATTCAACGCGGGTTCCTGGCGCTGTGAGGCAGCAGTCCCGCTAAATAATAATAATAATCGCTTATTGTCACACGTAGGCTTCAATGAAGTTACTGTGAAAAGCCCCTAGTCGCCACATTCCGGTGCCTGTTCGGGGAGGCTGGTAGGGGAATTGAACCCGCGCTGCTGGCTGTGTTCCGTACGACAAGCCAGCAATTTAGCCCACTGTGCTAAACCAGCCCCTGCTAAACCAGCCCTTGGTGAAGTAAAGGATCAAGTAAAGCTGTAAATTAGACATACGAGTCATGATTGGTAGGGATCGCTAGTAGGTGAGTGATGGCAATGTGGTTCGTGGAGCAGTGTGTGAGGCTAGAGGTGCAGTTGGTAAGGTCTGACATTTAAAAGTGAATTCACCAACCTCGATCACTCCTGTGAGGTCATTGAATTTCTTGCGACACCTCATCCAGACCCCATGGGGCTACACCGCTAGCTGTGACAGCTGTCTGCCCCTGCTGCCTTCACAGTATCTGTCTAGAGGACATCCTGTTGTGCTGTGCAAGAGAACACCACCCCCAGCTCGCCACCCTCTTCACGTCCGCCTCCTGCAGCTGTGTAGGGGAACCTTTCAGCGCGCTGTTTGCCATGTTGGACCATTCGCCCATCGTTCTACCTGGTCAAGAAGCCTTTCCCAGCTGCTTCCTGTACCCTGCTACAGTCAGAAAGCACTTCTCCTATAAGAGCAAGTTGTTTAAATGGTGCCGGCTTTGTATGAACGCGGGGCCCTGGCTGAGGTACGCAGTCGCTCGATGGTGCATTTAGCGCAATATTTGCGCATGCTGCCCGCATTAGAGAGAGAGGGCCTGGTCCAACCATGCATCATGATCCCTGCGCCCATTTTCAGGCCTTAACCAATCGTATCCAGCAGCAATCCAGTTCAACGCTTACTCAGTTTGAGGTGGTCTGCCCGTTCTCTGCAAGGGGCAGAACACATAGAACATAGAACAGCACAGCACAGAACAGGCCCTTCGGCCCTCGATGTTGTGCCGAGCATTGTCCGAAACCAAGATCAAGCTATCCCACTCCCTGTCTTTCTGGTGTGCTCCATGTGCCTATCCAATAACCGCTTGAAAGTTCCTAAAGTGTCTGACTCCACTATCACAGCAGGCAGTGAAACATTGAATCCACACCCGAACCATTCTCTGAGTAAAGAATCTACCTCGGACATCCATCCTATATCTCCCACCCTGAACCTTGTAACAGCTACATCCACCCGAGGAAATAGTCTCTGAACGTCCACTCTATCTATCCCCCTCATCATCTTATAAACCTCTATTAAGTCGCCTCTCATTCTCCTCCGCTCCAAAGAGAAAAGCCCTAGCTCCCTCAACCTTTCCTCATAAGACCTATCCTGCAAACTAGGCAGCATCCTGGTAAATCTCCTTGGCACCCTTTCCAATGCTTCCACATCCTTCCGATAATGAGGTGACCAGAACTGCACACAATACTCCAAATGTGGTCTCACCAGGGTCCTGTACAGTTGCAGCATAACCCCGCGGCTCTTAAACTCAAGCTCCCTGTTAATAAACGCTAACACACTATAAACCTTCTTCACAGCTCTGTCCACTTGAGTGGCAACCTTCAGAGATCTGTGGACATGAACCCCACGATCTCTCTGTTCCTCCACATTCCTCAGAACCCTGCCGTTGACCCTGTAATCCGCATTCACATTTTTCCTACCAAAATGAATCACCTCGCACTTATCAGGGTTAAACTCCATCAGCCATTTTTCGGCCCAGCTCTGCATCCTATCGATGTCTGTCTGCAGCCTACAACAGCCAAGGAACAAACTTGGTTCCAACTCCATCTATCAGTTTGCTGACGATACAGCCATAGTGGGCCGGATCTCGAATAACGACGAGTCAGAATACAGGAGGGAGATAGAGAACCTAGTGGAGTGGTGTAACGACAACAATCTCTCCCTCAATGCCAGCAAAACTAAAGAGCTGGTCATTGACTTCAGGAAGCAAAGCACTGTGCACACCCCTGTCAGCATCAACGGGGCCGAGGTGGAGATGGTTAGCAGTTTCAAATTCCTAGAGGTGCACATCACCAAAAATCTGTCCTGGTCCACTCACGTCGACGCTATCACCAAGAAAGCACAACAGCACCTATACTTCCTCAGGAAACTAAGGAAATTCGGCATGTCCACATTAACCCTTACCAACTTTTACAGATGCACCATAGAAAGCATCCTATCGGGCTGCATCACAGCCTGGTATGGCAACTGCTCAGCCCAGGACCGCAAGGAACTTCAGAGAGTCGTGAATACCGCCCAGTCCATCACACGAACCTGCCTCCCATCCATGGACTCCATCTACACCTCCCGCTGCCTGGGGAAAGTGGGCAGCATAATCAAGGATCCCTCCCACCCAGCTTACTCACTTTTCCAACTTCTTACATCGGGCAGGAGATACAGAAGTCTGAGAACACGCACAAACAGACTCAAAAACAGCTTCTTCCCCACTGTCACCAGACTCCTCTTATTGACTGACCTCATTAACACTACACCCTGTATGCTTCAACCGATGCCGGTGCTTATGTAGTTACATTGTATATCTTGTGTCGCCCTATTATGTATTCTCATGTATTTTCTTGTATTTTCTTGAATTTTGTTTAATTCACTTTTCTTTCCATGTACTGAATGATCTGTTGAGCTGCTGGCAGAAAAATACTTTTCACTGTACCTCGGTACACGAGACAATAAACAAATCCAATCCAATCCAATCCAATCCCTCCACCTCATCCACTACTCCACCAATCTTGGTGTCATCAGCAAATTTACTGACCCACCCTTCAGCCCCCTCCTCCAAGTCATTGATAAAAATCACAAATAGCAGAGGACCCAGCACTGATCCCTGTGGTACACCGCTGGTAACTGGTCTCCAGTCTGAAAATTTTCCATCCACCACCACCCTCTGTCTTCTATGTGATAGCCCATTACTTATCCAATTGGCCAAATTTCCCTCTATCCCACACCTCCTTACTTTCTTCAAAAGCCGACCATGGGGAACCTTATCAAACGCCTTACTAAAATCCATGTATACGACATCAACTGCTCTACCTTCATCTACACACTTAGTTACCTCCTCAAAGAATTCAATCAAATTTGTGAGGCAAGACTTACCCTTCACTAATCCGTGTTGACTATCCCGGATTAAGCTGCATCTTTCCAAATGGTCATAAATCCTATCCTTCAGGACCTTTTCCATTAACTTACACACCACCGAAGTAAGACTAACCTGCCTATAATTACCAGGGTCATTCCTATTCCCTTTCTTGAACAGAGGAACAACATTCACTACTCTCCAGTCCTCTGGCACTATCCCCATGGACAGTGAGCACCCAAAGATCAAAGCCAAAGGCTCTGCAATCTCATCCCTTGCCTCCCAAAGAATCCTTGGATGTATCCCATCTGGCCCAGGGGACTTGTCGACCCTCAGGTTTTTCAAAATTGCTAATACATCCTTCCTCAGAACATCTACCTCCTCCAGCCTACCTGCCTAAGCCCTTTTTTTAGCTCATTCTTTGCTACCTTGTAGCCCTCAATCGACCCAACTGAACCTTGTTTTCTCATCCTTACATACACTTCCTTTTTCCTCTTGACAAGACATTCAACCTCTTTTGTGAACCATGGTTCCCTCACACGACCATTTCCTCCCTGCCTGACAGGGACATACCTATCAAGGACACACAGTATTTGTTCCTTGAACAAGCTCCACTTTTCATTTGTGCCTTTCCCTGACAGTTTCTGTTCCCATCTCATGCTCCCTAATTCTTGCCTAATCGCATCATAATTACCCCTCCCCCAATTATAAACCTTGTCCTGCCGTATGGTCCTATCCCTCTCCATTGCAATAGTGAAAGACACCGAATTGTGGTCACTATCTCCAAAGTGCTCTCCCACAAACAAATCTAACACTTGTCCCGGTTCATTACCCAGTCCCAAATCCAATATGGCCCCGCCTCTTGTCGGCCTATCCACATATTGTGTCAGGAAACCCTCCTGCACACACTGTACAAAAACTGCCCCATCCAAATTGTTCGACCTATAGAGGTTCCAATCAATATTTAGAAAATTGAAATCACCCATGACAACTACCCTGAGACCTCCACACCTATCCATACTCTGTTTTGCAATTTCTTCCTCCACAGCTCTATTACTATTTGGGGGCCTATAGAAACCTCCTAACAACGTGACCGCTCCTTTCCTATTTCTAACTTCGGCCCATATTACCTCAGTAGGCAGATCCCCTTCAAACTGCCTTTCTGCAACCGTTAAACTATCCTTTTTTTTTTAAATAATTTTTATTGAATTTTTCAAAATACAAACATTTTAACCCCCCCTACATTTACATTTAAATTATAACAAAACAAAGTCAAACCCCCCTACTTAACAAGGAAAAGAAAAAGAATCCCCCCCCCCCCTACCCGCGCATCCCCCCCCCCCCCCCCCCCCCCCCCCCCCCGCCGGCGAACCGACAATCAGACCAACTTATCATTTCTAGCAGCGTCCTCGGGCAGGCCTTGCCCGTGCCACCGCCGCTACCGTACTTCCTTCGTCGTTTTCCCCCCTCCCCCCCCCCCCCCCTCCCCCCCCTCCCCGCCCTCCCCTCCCTCCCGGGTTGCTGCTGTCATGGCCTCAGTTTCTATCTCTGATCCAAGAGGTCTAGGAAGGGTTGCCATCGCCTGGAAAACCCCTGCACCGACCCTCTCAGGGCGAATTTGATCCTTTCCAATTGGATAAAGTTTGCCATGTCGTTTAACCAGGTGTTAACACTCGGAGGCCTTTCGTCCCTCCACTGAATCAGGATCCTCCTCCGAGCCACCAAGGACGCAAAGGCTAATATTCCAGCCTCCCTCGCCTCCTGTACCCCCGGTTCCACCCCAACCCCGAAGATCGCAAGTCCCCATCCTGGCTTGACCCTGGACCCCACCACTCTCGACACCGTCCCTGCCACCCCCTTCCAGAACTCCTCCAGTGCCGGACATGCCCAAAACATATGTGCATGATTCGCAGGGCTCCCCGAACATCTAATACACCTGTCTTCACCCCCGAAAAACCGACTCATCCTTGTCCCCGTCATGTGGGCTCTATGCAGTACCTTAAATTGAATGAGACTTAGTCGCGCACATGACGACGACGAGTTAACCCTCTCCAGGGCGTCTGCCCATGTCCCGTCCTCTATCTGTTCCCCCAGCTCTAACTCCCACTTATCTTTCAGCTCCTCTACTGGTACCTCCTCCACCTCCTGCATAATCTTATAGATGTCCGAGATCTTCCCCTCCCCGACCCAGACCCCTGATAGCACCCTATCACTCACCCCCCTGTCGGGGAGCGCGGGGAACCCCGCTACCTGTCGTCTGGCAAATGCCTTCACTTGGAGGTACCTGAACGTGTTCCCCGGGGGGAGCCCAAATTTCTCCTCCAGCTCTCCCAGGCTCGCAAACCTCCCCTCTATAAACAAGTCCCTCAGTTGTCTAATACCCGCCCTCTGCCAGCTCTGGAATCCCCCTCCTGTGTTTCCCGGCGCAAATCTGTGGTTCCCTCTTAGTGGTGCCCCTATCAGACCTCCCACTTCCCCCCTGTGTCGCCTCCACTGCCCCCAGATCTTGAGGGTGGCCGCCACCACCGGGCTCGTGGTATACCTCGTGGGAGGGAGCGGCCATGGTGCCGTTACCAGTGCCCCTAAGCTTATGTTGCCGCAGGACGCCCTCTCCATGCGCTTCCAGGCTGCCCCCTCCCCTTCCATCATCCACTTTCGTACCATCGATGTATTTGCCGCCCAGTAATATCCTGAAAGGTTGGGTAACGCCAGCCCTCCACTATCCCTACTCCGCTCCAAAAAGACCCTTCTAACTCTCGGGGTGCCATGTGCCCACACATACCCCATGATACTACTCGTTACCTTCTTGAAAAAGGCCCTGGGGAGGAAGATGGGCAGACACTGGAACAAAAACAAGAACCTCGGGAGGACCGTCATTTTAACTGACTGCACCCTCCCTGCTAGCGACAGCGGCACCATGTCCCACCTCTTAAACTCCTCCTCCATCTGCTCCACCAGTCTGGAAAAGTTCAACTTGTGTAGGGTCCCCCCAGTTCTTTGCCACCTGCACCCCCAAATACCTAAAACTTTTAACTGCTCTTTTGAAGGGGAGCCTCCCAATTCCCTCCCCTTGGTCTCCCGGGTGTATTACAAAGACCTCACTTTTCCCCAGATTTAATTTATATCCCGAAAAGTCCCCGAACTCCGCTAGTATCCCCATTACCTCCGGCATTCCCCCCTCCGGGTCTGCCACATACAACAACAAATCATCCGCATAGAGCGAGACCCGATGTTCCTCCCCTCCCCTTGTCAGTCCTCTCCACCCCCCTGAACCCCTCAGTGCCATCGCCAACGGCTCAATCGCTAATGCAAAGAGTAAGGGAGATAGGGGACATCCCTGCCTGGTACCTCGATGGAGCCCAAAATATTCTGACCTCCTCCCGTTTGTTACCACACTTGCCATCGGAGCTGAATAGAGCAGTTTTACCCACTTGATAAATCCCTCCCCAAACCCAAACCTTTCCAACGTCTCCCACAAGTATTCCCACTCCACCCTGTCAAATGCCTTCTCCGCGTCCAGCGCTACCACTATCTCCGCCTCCCCTTCCACTGCTGGCATCATAATCACATTTAACAATCTCCGAACATTTGTGTTAAGTTGGCGTCCCTTCACGAACCCCGTCTGGTCTTCATGGACTACCCCTGGCACACAGTCCTCTATCCTGGTTGCCAGGACCTTTGCTAACAGCTTGGCATCTACATTTAAGAGGGAGATAGGCCTGTAGGACCCGCACTGGACCGGGTCCTTGTCCCGCTTCAAAATCAAGGAGATCAGGGCCTGCGACATTGTTGGAGGCAGAACCCCCCCCTCGCGCGCCTCATTGAAGGCTCGCACCAGCACTGGACCCACCAAGTCCACAAATTTCCTGTAAAACTCCACCGGGAACCCATCCGGCCCCGGCGCCTTCCCCGCCTGCATCTGGCCTATCCCTTTAATTAGCTCCTGCAGCTCTATCGGCGCCCCCAACCCTTCCACCAGCTCCTCCTGTACCTTTGGGAACCCCAATTTGTCGAGAAAGTTCTTCATTCCCCCTCTCCTCTTCGGCGGTTCAGACCTATACAATTCCCTATAGAAGTCCCTAAAGACCCTATTCACCTCTTGCCCCTTCTGCACTACATCCCCACCCCTCTCTCTCACTCCCCCAATCTCTCTGGCTGCATCTCGCTTACGAAGCTGGTGTGCCAGCATCCTGCTCGCCTTTTCCCCGTACTCATACGCCGCACCCTGCGCCCTTCTCCACTGCATTTCCGCCTTCCTAGTGGTCAGTAGGTCGAACCTGGCCTGCAAGCTACGCCGCTCCCTTAATAGCCCCTCCTCTGGCGCCGCCGCATATTTCCTATCTACTTCTAGGAGCTCCCCCACCAGCCTCTCCCTTTCCTGCCTCTCCTTCCTCTCTCTGTGTGCCCTTATGGAGATCAGCTCTCCTCTAATCACTGCTTTCAAGGCCTCCCAGACCGTCCCCACCTGCACCTCACCTGTGTCATTCGTACCCAGATAGTTCTCAATGCCCGTTCTCACCCTTCTGCACACCTCTTCGTCCGCCAACAGCCCTACCTCCAGGCGCCACAACGGGCGTTGGTCCCGCGCCTCCCCCATGTCCACGTCCACCCAATGTGGTGCATGGTCCGATATCGCAATGGCCGAGTACTCCGTGTCCTGCACTCTCGGTATCAGCCCCCTGTTCAATACGAAAAAATCGATCCTAGAGTACACTCTGTGGACGTGGGAGAAAAAAGAATACTCCCTCGCCCTAGGCCTACCAAATCTCCATGGGTCTACCCCTCCCATCTGCTCCATGAACCCCCTTAACACCTCTGCCGCTGCCGGCCTCCTATTCGTCCTGGAACTCGATCTATCCAGCCCAGGGTCTAACACCGTATTAAAGTCCCCTCCCATGATCAGGCCCCCTGCCTCCAGTCCCGGGATGAGGCCCAGCAGGCGCCTCATAAAACCCGCGTCGTCCCAATTCGGGGCATACACATTTACCAGTACCACACTCTCTCCCTGCAGCCTACCCCTCACCATCACGTACCTGCCCTCCTTGTCTGCCACCACCTCTGCCGCCACAAACGACACTCTCTTTCCCACCAAAATCGCCACCCCCCCGGTTCTTGATATCCAAGCCTGAGTGGAACACCTGTCCCACCCACCCCCTTCTCAGGCGGACCTGATCTGCTACCCTCAAATGAGTCTCCTGCAGCATTGCTACATCAGCCTTCAGTCCCTTCAGGTGTGAGAAGACCCTTGATCTTTTGACCGGCCCATTCAGCCCCCTTACGTTCCACGTGATCAATCGGGTCGCAGAGCGACCCGTCCCTACTCCCTGTCGATTAGCCATGTCTTGTCCCTTGCTCGCCCCGGGTCATCCCTTCTTTTCTGACCCGCTTCCCATAGCGATGGCCCCCCCCCCCCACCCCCCCCGGCTCTCCCCTTCTCGTCCCTGGTCTTTCTAGCAGCAACCCGGTGTCCCCCCCCAGTCCCCCCCCCTTCCCCCCCCCCCCCCCCCCCTGGCTAGGACCCCTCCTAGCCGCGATGTACCCCACATCGTACTCCCGAGAGTCAGCTGGTCTCCGCTGACCCGGCTGCTCCTGCCACATTCCGACTCCTCCCGGTTCACCCCATCTGCGCCCGTGAAAGATCCCCTTAAAACCCCCGAGAAAGACCCGCATAATCAACCCGCTCCCCCCCGTCCCGTCTCCCCAACTTAACGATATAAATACAAATACCCAATGGCAACTAAATACATAAATACTTAACTACATACTTAAATAACAAAATAATTAACTAACTATCAACTAACCGCGTGCCCAACCATCACCCTCCATCAAACAGTATAAATAACCGCAGATAACCATAACCCGAAAAGAAAAAAAAGAACCAAAAAACCCCCCCAAGCACCCAAAGAAAAAGGGTAAGAGGGGTAAATAACTAAGGGAAATTGGAAACGGGAAAAAACACCCCATAAGAAGCCAACGACCCACAATAGAGATTTCAACAGTACAAATATACAGAAACACCCAACAACTCGAAACCTTCAAAATATTCAGAAAAGTCAACCGTTCGAGAAAAAACACCCCAAACACTCCACGAAACTGTTACCCAGTTCCGACCTGGCCTGAAAAAGAAAAGGGCCACTTGCACAATCAAGAGTCCCCCGGCGGCTACGACCGCCGGTGCTCCCAGGTTTTAGTTCGTGTCCAACTTTTCCTCTTGTACAAAGGTCCAGGCCTCCTCTGGGGACTCGAAATAATGATGTTGGTCCTTGTAGGTGACCCACAAGCGCGCCGGTTGCAACATTCCAAATTTGATCTTTTTCGCGTGTAGCACCGCCTTTGTCCGGTTGTACCGGGCCCGCCGCTTTGCCACCTCCGCACTCCAGTCCTGGTACACCCTTACCGTCGAGTTCTGCCACTTGCTGCTTTTCTCCCTTTTAGCCCACCTCAGGACTTTCTCTCGATCACTTAGCCGCTGGAACCGCACCAGCACCGCCCTCGGGGGCTCGTTTGCCCTAGGCCTCCTGGCCATGACCCGGTATGCCTCTTCCAATTCCAGGGGCGCCGGACCGGCCCCTTCCCCCATCAGGGAGCTCAACATCTCCGCCACATATCCCGGGAGATCCGACCCCTCCAGGCCTTCTTCCAGGCCCAGGATCCTCAAATTTTTCCTCCTCATCCGAGTGTCCAGCTCCTCGAAGCGGCTCTGCCACTTCGTGTGGAGTGCCTCGTGCACCTCCACCTTTGCCCCGATGACTGTGGCCTCCTCCTCCCTCGCGGCCATCTCCTGCTGCAGATCTTTAATCGACGCCTCTTGGATCGCCTGGGCTCCCACCAACCTGGTGGCCGTCGCGTTCATGGACTCTAAGAGTTCCACTTTCATC
This sequence comes from Scyliorhinus canicula, assembly GCF_902713615.1. Taxonomy (NCBI): domain Eukaryota; kingdom Metazoa; phylum Chordata; class Chondrichthyes; order Carcharhiniformes; family Scyliorhinidae; genus Scyliorhinus; species Scyliorhinus canicula. Next base: position 22,414,645 of record NC_052167.1, read on the forward strand.
TCCGTAAAAAAACGGAGGAGAGCGGCCTGCTGCTCCTCCGCCCATTTCTTCCACTCCTCCGGTGCACCGCCGGCCGCCATTTTGATTTTCTTCCCCCGCTTTTTTTGGGGAGCTGCTGCCGTTTTTCTTGCCGCTCCACTCCGGGTACCGACCATAAAATCGGTCTAGTTCTCCTCAGGGGACCTTCCCCCACCGGGATTCGTTTTTTCAGCGCCGTTGGGGCCCTCCAATTGGCCCAAAAACACCTTTGTTGCAGGAGCTTCCAAATGTGCGGCTTAGCTAGTCATAGCCGCAACCGGAAGTCCGTTAAACTATCCTTGATTAACAATGCTACTCCTCCACCTCTTTTACCACCTTCCCTACATTTACTGAAACATCTATACCCAGAACTTCCAACAACCATTCCTGTCCCTGTTCTAACCATGTCTCCATAATGGCCACAACATTTTAGCCCCAAGTACCAATCCACGCTCCAAGGTCACCTACCTTATTCCGGATGCTCCTTGCATTGAAGTAGACTTCAACCCACCTTTCTGTCTGCCGGTACACTCCTGCGACCTTGATACCCTCCTCAGTACCTTACTATTCTCAACACTGGCTTCTGGACTACAGCGCGTTTTCCCAGCCCCCCAACAAATTAGTTTGAACCCCCCCCCCTCCCCCTCCCCCCGAAGAGCCGTAGCAAATTTCCCTCCCAGGATATTGGTGCCCCTCTGGTTCAGGTGCGAACCGTCCTGTCTGTACAGCTCCCACCTTCCCCAGAATGTGCTCCAATTATCCACGTAACTGAAACCCTCGCTCCTACACCATCCCTGCAGCCACGTGTTTATCTGCACTCTCTCCCTGTTCCTCACCTCGCTAGCACGTGGCACCGGCAACAAACCAGCGATGATAACATGGTTTGTCCTGGCTCTCAGCTTCCACCGAAGCTCCCTAAATTCCTTGTCGGGCAGCACGGTAGCATGGTGGTTAGCATAAATGCTTCACAGCTCCAGGGTCCCAGGTTCGATTCCCGGCTGGGTCACTGCCTGTGCGGAGTCTGCACGTCCTCCCCGTGTGTGCGTGGGTTTCCTCCGGGTGCTCCGGTTTCCTCCCACAGTCCAAAGATGTGCGGGGTTAGGTGGATTGGCCATGCTAAATTGCCCGTAGTGTCCTAAAAGGTAAGGTAAGGGGGGGGGTTGTTGGGTTACGGGTATAGGGTGGATACGTGGGTTTGAGTAGGGTGATCATTGCTCGGCACAACATCGAGGGCCGAAGGGCCTGTTCTGTGCTGTACTGTTCTATATCTATATCCTGTTTTAAATCCCCGTCCCTTCTCTTACCTACGTCGTGGTACCAATGTGTACCACGACTTGTGACTGTTCCCCCTCCCCCTTAAGGATTCTGGAAACACGGTCCGAGACATCATGGACCCTGGCACCCGGAAGGCAACATACCATCCATGAGTCTCTTTCGTTGCCACAGAACCGTCTATCTGTCCCTCCAACTATCGAGTCCCCAATAACTATTGCTCTCCTGCTCTCCCTCCTTCCCTTCTGAGCCACAGGGACGGACTCAGTGCTGGAGATTAAACAGGAGACTATTTAACTATTTGGAGATTAACGCAGGAGACTAAACGCACACTTTTCTCCCAGAAAAAGTGAGCGATATTTATGCAGCTTTAGCTAAGCCCGTTTGCAAAGGGACGGCAAAGGGAACCTCAAACAGAGAATTGCTTGTGTCCCGTCTGGCCAGTTTTGAACTGCGAAACCGGGTTTCTGTGTCATTTCAGGAGATCAAAATCTCAAATCCCAGCAATCTTTTCAAAACAAATGCAGATTTAAAGGGATAGGGGAAAATGACTTGTGTTATCGCTGGACTCAACTGCTCTGAAATTAGGAAATTCTCAGCAGGTAAGGCAACATTTGAAGGGGAGGAGGTGGATGAACAGAGCTAATGTTTCATGGCCACCACTCTTCATCCAGACTCTGTCCCAGAGTTTTGACGAAGGATCACCAATCTGAATGTTTCAGGCCATTTTGCGCTGATGGGTGACTCTCTACCTCCAGGCCCCACCCCGATGGCGGAGGATGGGAATGACAGAAAATTACAGCAACGGGTCCGGAAGATCCTGCCGTCAGCCAATGGCCGCCGGGGGGGGGGGGGGGGGGGGGGGGGGGGGGGGGCGGGGGGGATCGCACCCTCTTCTCCGTCCATGGCCGCCATGCGACCTACTGAATACTTCCCGCCCTTTCTGCTCGTTATTTCAGATTGTCATAATATACACCAGTACATTATGGTGCAGACACACACTGATGGACACACACAGGAACCAATCAACATGGACAAACACCGTAGCCAATCACCAGTTAGAATACGCACACTATAAAGGCAGAGGGCAGCACGGTTCCCGCTCGTTCTGGGTGCTGCCTCTGAGTGTAACAAGAACTCATCCAGCCCAGCACAGACTCACAACACGTGCTGAGAGAATCAACTGGTTCGGACAAGCCTTAGGTCTCTAGTTTAAGTTAGCATCATTTAGACCCACAGTCATCGTGTGTTAGTTAGTTAGAAGTAGTTAATAAAATTGAGTTGAACCTTCATCAGTGTTGGAAGTGTCTGTTCATCTCTCAGGTCTACACTTGCCAACATTTCACAAGGTTTGCAGCATCTACAGAGTTTTCACTTTGTATAAATGCCGCTCCTACAGACGGCCGCCCTCATTGCACAGATCAAAGCTCATCCGAAACTCCGCTGTCCGTATCCTAAGTCACGCCTTCGCCCCCGTGCTCCCATTGCCTGATATTGACTCACGGCCTGGCAACACCTCAATTTAAAACGCACAGACTCTCATCCCCTTGTGTCCTCCCCCCTCCCCTCCACCCTCCACCCCCTCGGCCTCCGAGATCCCCGGCAGTTTTGCAACTCTTGAGCATTCCCGATTTCCTTTGCGCCGTCATTGGCAGCCGTGCCTTCAAGTACCTAAGTCCTGAGGAATGGAATTCCTTAAGCTTCTTTGTTTCTATGACTCTCTCTCTCTCTCTCTCCTCCTCTAAGACACTCCTTAAAATCGACCTCTTTGCTCAGGATTTTGGTCACCGGGCTCCAATATCTCCTTTTGTGTCTCGGTGTCCGATTTATTTTGACCATTTCTTGTGAATCACCTTGGGATACTGTCATATCCGGGGCCCGACCGAAGTCTACGGAGTCGGGGATCTGGCTTTCCTGAATCCCTCGGAAAATACGCGCTTCCCCGCTGAAAGGGGTCCAGCTTCCGAAGCCTCCCGGTATAAAGCGGCCCAACTCAGATCCGGCCGGCATTCACTCGGAGGAGGAGCTTTGACCAAAGACGCTATAGAAATCTTCAATGAACCTTCTGCTTATCATGCAACGCGATGTGGACTCCTTCCTTTGGGGGTGGTTACTATACCGCCGGGCAGCACGGTAGCATGGTGGTTAGCATAAATGCTTCACAGCTCCAGGGTCCCAGGTTCGGTTCCCGGCTGGGTCACTGTCTGTGCGGAGTCTGCACGTCCTCCCCGTGTGTGCGTGGTTTCCTCCGGGTGCTCCGGTTTCCTCCCACAGTCCAAAAATGTGCAGGTTAGGTAGATTGGCCATGCTAAATTGCCCGTAGTGTCCTAATAAAAGTAAGGTTAAGGGGGGGGGGTTGTTGGGTTACGGGTATAGGGTGGATACGTGGGTTTGAGTAGGGTGATCATTGCTCGGCACAACATCGAGGGCCGAAGGGCCTGTTCTGTGCTGTACTGTTCTATGTTCTATCACCGCATTGCAGGTGCTACAGTGGACGGTTTAGCTCAGTTGGCTCCACAGCTGAGCGGGGACAACAGAGTGGGTTCAATTCCTGTACCGGCTATTCATGAAGGCTACGACTTCTCAACTTGCCTCTCACCTGAGGTGTGGTGATCTTCTGGTTAAACCACCACCAGTCACTCTCCCCCTCAAAGGGGAAATCTGGGACTATGGTGATTTTACCTTGCATTCAGGCTAAAACAAGCAGTCAAATTTATCTACAAGTAAGATAATTGCGTGGCTGGCCAATTAGCTTTGCTAATGGGGTAGCATATGTCTCCATTCATACTCTTTCAAGACAATTGTTCCTCTTGAGGCTTTGCAGACAGGTAATCTATGTAGAAGGTACAGTAATGCAAATGTTCAGCCACCTTTGATTGTGTTTTAAATTATTGGAATGTATCATAAATTATAAAGCTTGGCTGCACAATAAATGTAAGGGGTATGATTACGAAGTTTACAAATGATACAACAATTGACCATGTGGTTGATAGTGAGGAAGGAAGTTGCAAACTGCAGAAAACAATAGTGGGCTGGTTCAGTGAGCATAAAAATGGCGACTGGAATTTAGCCTGGAGAACATAGAAGATAGAACATAGAACATTACAGCACAGTACGGGCCCTTCGGCCCTCGATGTTGCACCGACCTGTGAAACCGTCTGAAGCCTATCTGACCTACACTATTCCATTTTCATCCATATGTCTATCCAGTGACCACTTAAATGCCCTTAAATTTGGCGAGTCTACTACTGTTGCAGGCAGGGCGTTCCACACCCCTGCTACTCTCTGAGTAAAGAAACTGCCTCTGACATCTGTCCTCTTTCTACCACCCCTCAATTTAAAGCTATGTCCCCTCGTGTTGGTCATCACCATCCGAGGAAAGAGACTCTCACTGTCCACCCTATCTAACCCTCTGACTATCTTATATGTCGCTATTAAGTCACCTCTCAGCCTTCTCCTCTCTAACGAAAGCAACCTCAAGTCCCTGAGCCTTTCCTCGTAAGACCTTCCCTCCATACCAGGCAACATCCTAGTAAATCTCCTCTGAACCCTTTCCAAAGCTTCCACATCCTTCCTATAATGTGGTGACCAGAACTGCACGCAGTACTCCAGGAGCGACCACACCAGAAGTGTGAGGCAGTAGATTTGGGGAGGGCAAATGAGGCAAGGCCACACACAATGGAAGGTAGGAATCTAAGAAGTGTAGAGGAACATAGGAACCTTGACATGTATGTGCAGAGATCCTAAGGGGCTGTTAGGATGGGTAGAAAAGGTGGTCAAGATGACATCCGAGATACCAACCATTGTTAGGCCTGGCCAAGAGTATAGGAGCAGGAAGGTTATGCCGCAGCTGTGTGAGTGAGATCACAAATAGAGAACTGCATACAGTTCTGGTCACCACATCACAGAAGAATGGAGAGAGTAGATAGGAGATTTGCGAGCCTGTTGCCACGAGCGGACAATTTTAGCGATGAGGAGAGATTGTATAGGCTGGAAGGAGGTGGGAGGAGGGGGAGAAGGCCCTTACAGCTAACCACATCCATTTTTAAATAGTTTTGCATTCTCTATCCAAAGTCACAGAGGAAGATACCGGCTTAGACCTTAACGCCTGACAGAGTGGGTGAGAGGTCACTGGTAAACCACCTGATGCCACCCTTACCACTCTCCGCCCTCAGTATGAGGCAGAGGAGGTTTAACTTCCAGGTCTCAGTTCCATAGTGGATGTGGGTATCCTACCCAAATCCACTGGTTGGCTGGCTAGTGCAGGAGCAGGGTGTGAGGTGACAGGAGGCCACAGCCAGAGACCCTACATCCCCCCTTCCAAAAAAAAAGGAATGATCCCTGGTGGGCAGATAAATTCCCAGGAATGGCATCAGAAAGGAACGCGGAGATGGGGCCAGTGGAGGGCATCGAACTTTCCATAGCACCACAGAACCCTTACAGTGCAGAAGGAGGCCATTCAGCCCATCGAGTCTGCACCGACCCTGAAAGAGCACCCTACCTCGGCCCACTCCCCCGCCCTATCTCCACCTAATCCCTGGACACTAAGGGGCAATTTCACATGGCCAATCCACCCAACCTGCATATCTTTGGACTGTGGGAGGAAACCGGAGCACCCGGAGGAAACCCACGCAGACACGGGGAGGGGGTGGGGGAGGAGAACGTGCAAACTCCACACAGACAGTCACCCAAGGCCGGAATCGAACCCGGGCCCCTGGCGCTGTGAGGCAGCAGTGCTAACCGTCGCGCCACCATGCCGCCCACTCAGCGTTCCTCGAGTGTCCCCTCTCCTCCTTCGCCACAGGCTAGGTGCTTGATGGCCGTCGCGGACACGATGGGCCAAAGGGCCTCTTTACTGTGCTGTAAACCATATGATTCAATAACTATGACACAGCCAAGCCGAAAAGAAAAAAAACGTCAATATCTGTTTGTGCCACTTGTCTCCAAATTTGACCAGGTGGAGAAGCCAATTCCCCACTCAGTCTTGGGGGGGGGGGCGCGGGTGTCAAGGTTGCAATAACTGTAGCTTGCCTGCAGATTCATAATAAGACCTTGCCTCCTTCGGCTAGTTAAAGTTACACTGCAGAGGGTGGCAGCAGCAATGTAAGCTGGGGCAGCACGGTAGCATGGTGGTTAGCATAAATGCTTCACAGCTCCAGGGTCCCAGGTTCGATTCCCGGCTGGGTCACTGTCTGTGCGGAGTCTGCACGTCCTCCCCCTGTGTGCGTGGGTTTCCTCCGGGTGCTCCGGTTTCCTCCCACAGTCCAAAGATGTGCGGGTTAGGTGGATTGGCCATGCTAAATTGCCCGCAGTGTCCGAATAGGAAGGTTAAGGGGTGGGGGGGTTGTTGGGTTACGGGTATAGGGTGGATACGTGGGTTTGAGTAGGGTGATCATTGCTCGGCACAACATCGAGGGCCGAAGGGCCTGTTCTGTGCTGTACTGTTCTATGTAAGCGAGTAGCTACTGTAATTACTCCATGGTTGGCGACAGAGTGCACGGGGTGTAAGGTGGAGAGAGATATGCTCCAACTTGTCCCACAAAAGCAGCACTGATGCAGTCACAATCAGCGTACCTCTTGAACTTTCACACTTGTTCCATTAAAGCTACAAATTGCTCATAATGTACACTGTTGCTCTTCCCCGCCGTAGCACCTACTCTTCTCCCCTCCCATCTCCTGCTCGACTCCAACACCGTGAGATTTCTTAACTTCGAATCTGTGGAAAATCTGCAATTTTGTTTCTTTTTTTTTGTTTGAAAATTTAAGCTGGCTGTCAGCTTCTTCGTTTGTCTTGTTTTTGCTCTTAATCCTTTCAATCTTAATGGCATCCTGCATGACCGGTCTTCACCCTTCACCTAGATTCCTGCACAATAAGAACACTCTTGTCCAATCCTAATAAACGTAACTAAACCCACAGGACTGTCACCTCCCACATATCCCCCCCCCCCCCCCCCCCCCCCCCCCCCGTGATAGTCATTATTGCTGTGGTCAAACCTTGCCTCTGCAGCTCGGTCAATTTTCAATCCCTGTCGCTTATTTTCTCAATATCGCAACTATTTCAGAAGAGCTGACCTCAGCAGCACAGGATTTAGCCTGCGTCTTAATTTTGAAAGTCTCTACACGGGGGCACTGGAAGCAGAGAACTGAGATAAGCTTGTAAATGGTTCAGGAGTGGTAATGTCACTGGGCTAGTAATCCAGAGGCACGGGTCCTGGGTTCAAACCCCACCGCGGCAGCTGGTAGAATTTCGATTCAGTTAATAAATATGGGCTGTGAAACTAGTCTCAATGTTCAGGAATATGTAGGTCAGGTGGATTGGCCATGCTAAATTGCCCCTTAGTGTCCAAAGACGTGCCGGTTAGGAGGGGTTATGGGGATAGGGTGGGGGAGTGGGTCTAGGTAGGGTGCAGACTCGATGGGCCAAATGGCCTTCTTCTACACTGCAGTGATTCTATGACCATTGATTCCGGGAAGGAAATCTGCCGTCCTTACCCGGTCTGGCCTACAGACCCGACAGCAATGTGGTTGACTCTTAACTGCCTTTAGAAATTGTCTCGCCAGCCACCCTGTTCAAGGGCAATTTGGGATGGGCAACAAATGTTGGGCCCAGCCAGCAACGCCCACATTCCAATGAAGAAGGTGGAAATGGTGCTGAAGTAGATCAGCCATGATCTCAGTGAATGGTAGAACGGGCAGGTAGGGCTAAATGGCACCTATACAGCTCCTATTCCTTACGTTTCTTATGAGGATTTGCCCCTGCCTCAGGGCCAGGAAGGTCCCAGGGCTGTCCTAAGGGGAGCTGAGTTCCCTGGAATGATGCGGCCGGTGGGCGGGGTGGGAATGAGAAAATTCAGCCAATTGTTCCTCCTCTCAAACATGGCCAGAGACTGCTGGGCGAAGACAGGTTTGAGCTCAGCTATAATGCCCATGATGGCACTCCTCACATCAACAGAAAATATGCATATGTTACATCGGGTGGCCAGACAATTTTATACCGGGCAGTCCACATCTCAGTACATTGAACCTCGTTGCGACACTGCACACCCCAAGGTCCAGTATTTTGAGAGCTTTGAAATACTGGACCTTAGGGTGTCCAGTGTCGCAACGCCAATGCCACCATCCAGAATGTAGGAATGTTCATTAATTTGTTGGGCGGCACAGTGCACAGTGGTTAGCACTGCTGCCTCACAGCACCAGGGGCCCGGGTTCAATTCCAGCCTCGGGTCACTGTCTGTGCGGAGTCTGCACGTCCTCCCCGTGTGTGCGTGGGTTTCCTCCGGGTGCTCCGGTTTCCTCCCACAGTCCAAAGATGTGCGGGTTAGGTGGATTGGCCATGCTAAATTGCCCGTAGTGTAAGGTTAATGGGGGGCATTGTTGGGTTACGGGTATACGGGTTACGTGGGTTTAAGTAGGGTGATCATTGCTCGGCACAACATCGAGGGCCGAAGGGCCTGTTCTGTGCTGTAGTGTTCTATGTTCTATGTCTGCGTGGGTTCCCTCCGGGTGCTCCGGTTTCCTCCCACAGCCCAAAGATGTGCAGGTTAGGTGGATTGGTCAATGCTCGATTGCTCCTTAGTGTCCAAAAGGACGGGCAGCACGGTAGCATTGTGGTTAGCACAATTGCTTCACAGCTCCAGGGTCCCAGGTTTGATTCCCGGTTTGGGTCACTGTCTGTGCGGAGTCTGCGCTTCCTCCCTGTGTGTGCGTGGGTTTCCTCCCGGGTGCTCCGGCTTCCTCCCACAGTCCAAAGATGTGCAGGTTAGGTGGATTGGCCATGATAAATTGCCCTCAGTGTCCAAAATTGCCCTTAGTGTTGGGTGGGGTTACTGGGTTATGGGGATAGGGTGGAGGTGTTGACCTCGGGTAGGGTGCTCTTTCCAGGAGCCGGTGCAGACTCGATGGGCCGAATGGCCTCCTTCTGCACTGTAAATTCTACGATGGAAAGGTTAGGTGGGGTTACAGGATGGGGTGGGAAAGTAGGCCTAGGTGGGGGGCTCTTTCAGAGCGTCGGTGCAGATGCGATGGGCCAAATGGCCTTCTTCTGCATCGTAGGGAGTCTATGACTTGTAGGTGCTCCCACCAACCAATCTGCAGATGATTTAAAAATGAATGGTATCAAATTGAGCCAATTAGAGGCTGGGTGGTTTCAAAAGGCCGTACCACCAACCCCACAGGTTAAATATCAGTCATGATCAATTCCAGGTTGGCGGGTGTGCCTGCGAGGAAAGATCACATTGGACCCATCCTATTAGGGGCTGGTTTAGCTCACTGGGCTAAATCGCTGGCTTTTAAAGAAGAGCAAGCAGGCCAGCAGCACGGTTCAATTCCCGTACCAGCCTCCCTGGACAGGTGCCGGAATGTGGCGACTAGGGGCTTTTCACAGTAACTTCATTGAAGCCTACTCGTGACAATAAGCCATTTTCATTCCTATATCCTTATGATGCCATCCTCAATCTTACAGGATAATATCCTACCAGCCTCATGATACTGCTATCAGGGTTATTGGCAGCGCTATCAGGTAGCGATTACTCAGCAATGTCCTGCTCACTGACGCTCAGTTTCGGTTCCTTCAGAACCCTCAGCTCCTGACCTCTTTGCATTATGTCCAACCCCAAAGGGGTGGTGAGAGGCACTTTAGCTCAGTTGGCTGGGCAGCTGCTTTGTGATGCAGAGCAAGGCCAGCAACGTGGGTTCAATTCCCGTATGGGCTGGAGTTATTCATGAAGGGTCCGCCTTCTCAACCTTGCCCCATGCCTGAGGTGTGGTGACTCTCAGGTTAAATCACCACCAGTCAGCACTCCCCCCACAAAGGGAAAAGAAGTCCATGGTCCTGTGTGACTATGGAAACTTTACTTTTACTTTTTAGTACTGAGGGTGTGCCGAGGCCTCATCTGCCCTCTGAGGAAGCACATAAAAGATCCCCTGGCACTCTTCAAAAGAGGAGTCGGAGAGTTATCCTTCAATCAAAGTCACAAAAACGGATTATCTGATCATTTTGTGGGCGTTGCAGTGCGCAAATTGGTTTTCGCATCTCCGACATTACAACAGTGCCTACATTTCAAACGTATTTCATTGGCTATAAAGTTCTTCAGAATGCCCTGAAGTTATGAGATGGGTATCCTTTCCCACTCATGTACTTATCCAACTTTACCTTAAATATTACATTTACCATAAATGCATCGATGTTATTTGCCTCAGTCGCTCCATGTGCGTTTTATTAAAATTAGTTCATGGGGTGTAGGCATCGTTGGCTGGGCCATGATTGGGCGGCACAGTGGTACAGTGATTAGCACTGTTGCTTCACAGCGACAGGGACCCGGGTTCGGTAAGGATAAACGACAACACCTCCTCCACGATAGTCCTCAATATAGGCAGCACAAGTGGATAGCATTGTGGCTTCACAGCGCCAAGGTCCCAGGTTCGATTCCCCGCTGGGTCACTGTCTGTGCGGAGTCTGCATGTTCTCCCCGTGCCTGTGTGGGTTTCCTCCGGGTGCTCCGGTTTCCTCCCACAGTCCAAAGACGTGCAGATTAGGTGGATTGGCTATGATAAATTGCCCTTAGTGTTCAAAAAGGTTGGGAGGGGTTATTGGGTTATGGGGATAGGGTGGAAGTGAGGGCTAAAGTGGGTCGGTGCAGACTCGATGGGCTGAATGGCCTCCTTCTGCACTGTATATTCTATGTTCTAATACCAGGGCCCCGGAAGGCTGTATACTTAGCCCCCTATACTATACTCCCTTCGCACACGGCTGTGTGACAAGATTTGGCTCCAACTCCATCTACAAGTTTGTTGATGACACAACCATAGTGAGTCGGATCTCGAACAACGATAAGTCAGAGTACAGGAGGGAGATAGAGAACCTAGTGACATGGTGTAACAACAATAATCTCTCCCTCAACGTCAGCAAAACTAAAGAGCTGGTCATTAACTTGGGAAGTGAAGTATCGTACCCACCCCTGTCAACATCAACGGGGCTGAAGTGGAGATGGTTGACAGCTTCAAATTCCTAGGTGTGCACATAACCAACAATCTGTCCTGGTCCACCCACATCAACGCTACCACCAAGAAAGTACAACAGCGCCTATACTTCCAAAATTCGGAATATCCACATTGATTCTTACCAATTTTTAAGGTGCACCACAAAAAGCATCCTATCTGGCTGCATCACAGCCTGGTAAGGCAACGGCTCGGCCCAAGACCTTAAGAAACTACAGAGAGTTGTGAACACAGCGCAGCCCATCACGCGAACCCACCTCCCATCCATTGACTCTGTCTACACCTCCCGCTACCTCCCGCAGCCTAATCAAAGACCCCTCCCACCCGGGTTATTCTCTCTTCCAACTTCTTCCATCAGGCAGGAGATACAAACGTCTGAGACACGCACTAACAGGTTCAAAAACAGCTTCTTCCCCGCTGTTACCAGACTCCTGAATGACCTTCTTATGGACTGAACTGATCTCTTCACACATCTTCTCTACTGAGTACTAACTCCGCATGCTCGCCCAATGCCTGTACCCATGTACTTACATTGTGTATTTATGTATGTTCTATGTTTTTTCCTGTATCGAATGATCTGTCTGGACTGTACGTAGAACAATACTTTTCACCACACCTCGGTACACGTGACAAAAAATGAAATCCAAATCTAGAATCTAGAGGAGCGTTCAAGGGAAAGATACTGGAATAGACATTCAGCAACATTTAGAGCTGAAGTAGAGGCTCTAAGGGAGAGAGCTGATTGTAGCAGTAGTGGGTAAGTTTTTTTCTCTCCAATTTAAAGCTACATTAAGGAAAAGCAAGAGTTCTAGCTTTTTAAAAATAACTGAAATAATTATTCTATTTGGAATAAATTTAGAACAGTACAGCACAGAACAGGCCCTTCGGCCCTCGATGTTGTGCCGAGCAATGATCACCCTACTTAAACCCACGTAACCCGTATACCCGTAACCCAACAATCCCCCCCATTAACCTTACACTACGGGCAATTTATCATGGCCAATCCACCTAACCCGCACATCTTTGGACTGAGGGAGGAAACCGGAGCACCCGGAGGAAACCCACGCACACACGGGGAGGACGTGCAGACTCCATACAGACAGTGACCCAGCCGGGAATCGAACCTGGGACCCTGGAGCTGTGAAGCATTGATGCTAACCACCATGCTTTAACGTAAGCATTTTTGAACTTAAAGTGTGACTGGGGAGCTCAGTGCCTTGTTTTGCGTGGCCTGCAGTATGTGGGAAATCTTTGATGCTCCATGCTGCCTGGATGACCGGATATGCAGGAAATGCCACTGGTTTGACCAGTTTGAGAGCCGGGTTTCGGGGTTTGAGCTGGAGGCACAGCGGTGCATCCCCGCAGTGCTGAGAGTTTCGTGGATAACGTGTTCTCGTGTGCGGTCACCCCACAGTTGAAGGAAATGCAGCCAGAGAGGGAATGGGAGACTATCAGTCAGAAGAGGTTGGGGGGCAGGTAGCTGGTCAGGAGCGCATCGTGCTCCAGAACCACTTTTCCGTGTTGGGAAATGATGAGAGTGACGGTTTCTCTGGGGAGCACATCAAGAGCCAGGTTCCCGGCACTGTGAGTGGCTCAGCTGAGCAAGGGGGAAGGGTAAGAGTGGAAGAGCAACAGTGTTAGGAGACTCGATAGTGAGGGGGGCAGACAGGCCTTTCTATGGCCGCTGACATAACTCCAGGATGGTGTGTTGCATCCCTAATGCCAGGGTCCAGGATGTCACTAAATGGCTGCAGGGCATTCTGAAGGGGGCGGGTGAACAGTCAGGGGTCGTGGTTCACATTGGTACCAACGGCATAGGCAGAAAGAGGGATGAGGTCCTCCATCAGGTATTTATGGAGCTTTGGACTTTTCCCCGTGTGGGAACACTCCTTCTCAGATTCTCCGCCGGTGGATGGCCTGGACTAGGAGTGGAGCGGTCAGAAAATCGGCTTTGGAAACTTCCGGTTGCGGCTATGCGGAGCTAAGCCGCACCGCAGCTCCCGCTACTTGAGGACTTTTGGGCCGATTTGAGGGCCCCAAACGGCGCTGTCTCGACGAATCCCGGTGGGGGAAGGAATTTATGGTGCTCACCCGGAGTGGAGCAAAGGAAAAAGCTGCAGCAGCTCCCCAAGAAAAGCGGGGGAAGAAGGACAAAATGGCGGCCGGCGGAACACCCGAGGACTGGTGGAAGTGGGCGCAGGAGCAGCAAGCCTCTCTTCTGCGCTGTTTTGCTGAGCTGAAGGCTGAGTTGCTGGACTCCCTGAATGCGACTACCAACAAGCTGCTTGGGACCCAGGCGGCCCAGGAGGTGTCCATTCGGGAGTTGCAGCAGCAGGCCGCTGAGCTGGAGGAGGAGGCCGTGGTCCTCGTGGGGAAAGTGGAGTTGCACGAGGCACTTCACAAAAAGTGGCAAGACCGCTTGGAGGAGCTGGACGTTCGCACGAGGCGAAAGAATTTGAGGATCCTGGGCCTGGCGGAGGGGCTGGAGGGGTCGGATCTCCCGTCGTATGTGACCACGATGTTGAGCTCGTTGATGGGAGCGGGGTCCTTCCATTTGCCCCTGGAGCTTGAGGGAGCTCACAGAGTGCTGGCCAGGAGGCCTAAGGCAAATGAACCCCCGCGGGTGGTGCTGGTGCGGTTCCATCGATTTAGTGACCGGGAGTGTGTGCTGCACTGGGCCAAGAAAGAGAGGAGCAGCAAGTGGGAGAATTCGGTAGTGCGAATCTACCAGGACTGGAATGCGGAGGTGGCAAAGCGGCGGGCCGGGTTTAACCGGACGAAGGCGGTGCTGCATGCCAAGCAGGTCAGATTTGGAATGCTGCAGCCTGCGCGTCTGTGGGTGACATATAAGGACCGGCACCACTACTTCGAGTCCCCGGAGGAGGCGTGGGCCTTTGTACAGGCGGAGAAGCTGGACTCGAACTAGGGTCTGGGGACACACTATGGCCGTTGCTGTTTTCGCTGTTGCTGTTCTTCAATTTTGACACGTGTTTTTTTTATGCTGGTTTTCTTTTTGCTCTGTTTCCGGGTGGGTTTGTCTGTTGGGTATGGTTGTGGGGTATGTGGGGAACGTTGGGGGTATGTGCTTTATATGTTCTCTTCTGTACATGGCTGGGGGTTGGGGGGAAACTGGATTTTGGGGAGCTGCGTCAGAAGGATGGGGTGTGGCAGTGTGAAAGCGCGGGCTTTCCTCTGGTTTCCCGCGCTGTGGGGCAGGGGGGCGGAGCTTGAGGTGGGGGCGTGGCCTCTACTGGTTTTCTTTCCCGCGCTGAAGCGGTGCCAAGGAGGTGTGGCAAGAGGGGGATGACCCCATGCCGGGAGATGGGTTTTGGCGGGAGCTGCCGGGTCAGCAGAAGTCTGCTGACTCACGGAAGTACCATGGAGGGTGCGTCGCGGCTAGGAGGGGTCCTAGCCTGGGGGGGTGGGGGGGGATACCGGGTTGCTGCTGGAATGGCCAGGAAGGAGCTGGCGTGGGCCGGGGGGGTAGAGGAGAGGCGTTATCGCCATGGGGAACAGGTCAGGCGGGGCGAGCTGGCCTGGGGCGAGCAGTTGATAAGCTATGGCTAGCCGCGGGGGAGAGGGGCGGGTTGCCCTCTGATCCGGCTGATTACCTGGAACGTGAGGGGGCTGAATGGGCCGGTTAAGAGAACTAGGGTATTTTCTCATCTGAAGGGGCTGAAGGTGGACGTGGCTATGCTCCAGGAGACCCACTTGAAAGGTGGCGGACCAGGTTCGTCTGAGGAAGGGGTGGGTGGGGCAGGTTTTTCACTCAGGATTAGACGCGAAGAACCGGGGGGTGGCGATTCTGGTGGGGAAGAGGGTGGCGTTCGAGGCGGCTGAGGTGGTGTCGGACAAGGAGGGCAGATATATTATGGTGAAGGGTAGGCTGCAGGGAGAGAAGGTGGTGCTGGTTAATGTATATGCCCCGAATTGGGATGATGCCGGCTTCATGAGGCGCTTGTTGGGCCGCATTCCGGACCTGGAGGCAGGGGGCCTGATCATGGGGGGAGACATTAACACAGTGCTGGATCCCCCACTGGACCGGTCCAGTTCAAGGACGGGTAGGAGACCGGCGGCGGCTAAAGTGCTGAGGGGGTTTATGGACCAGATGGGATGGGTGGATCCCTGGAGGTTTGGGAGGCCGAGAGCGCGGGAGTATTCCTTTTTCTCCCATGTCCATAGGGTCTATTCCCGAATAGATTTTTTCGTCCTGAGCAGGGGATTGATCCCGAGGGTGCAGGATGCCGAGTATTCGGCCATAGCGATTTCAGACCATGCTCCGCACTGGGTTGATCTGGAGATGGGGGAGGCGCGGGACCAGCACCCGCTCTGGCGACTGGATGTGGGGATGCTGGCTGATGAGGAGGTGTGTAGGTCCGGGGAAGTATTGAGGGGTATCTTGATACCAACAATACGGGGGAGGTCCGGGTGGGGATGGTCTGGGAGGCTCTGAAAGCAGTGATCCGGGGGGAGCTGATCTCCATCCGGGCCCATAGGGAAAGGAGGGGGAGGAAGGAGAGGGAGAGACTGGTGGGGGAGCTCCTGGATGCAGACAGGAGATACGCGGAGGCACCGGAGGAGGGGTTGCTGGGGGAACGGTGTAGTTTGCAGGCCAAATTTGACTTGTTGACCACCAGAAAGGCTGAGACACAGTGGAGGAGGGCGCAGGGCGCGGTATATGAGTATGGGGAGAAGGCGAGCAGGATGTTGGCGCATCAGCTCCGCAGGCGAGATGTGGCTAGGGAAATTGGTGGAGTGACGGATAGGGGTGGGAATGTAGTGCAGAAGGGGACAGAAGTAAATGGGGTCTTTAGGGACTTCTACGAGGAACTGTACCGGTCGGAACCTCCAATGGGGAGAGGGGGGATGGAGAGCTTCATGAACAGGCTATGTTTCCCAAGGGTTCAAGAGGAGCTGGTAGAGGGGTTGGGGGTGCCGATAGAGTTGGAGGAGCTAGTCAGGGGGATTGGACAAATGCAGTCAGGTAAGGCGCCGGGGCCGGACGGGTTCCCGGTGGAATTTTATAAAAAGTATGCGGCTCTGGTGGGCCCCCTGTTGGTGCGAGCCTTCAATGAGGCATGGGAGGGGGGGGGGGGGCTTTGCCCCGACGATGTCGCGGGCACTGATCTCTCTGATCCTGAAGCGGGATAAGGACCCCTTGCAGTGTGGATCATACAGGCCTATCTCGCTCCTCAATGTTGACGCTAAGTTGCTGGCGAAGATCCTGGCCACCAGGATAGAGGACTGTGTGCCAGGGGTGGTACACGAGGATCAGACAGGATTTGTCAAGGGACGGCAGCTCATCTACCGTGCACATCTTTGGGTTGTGGGGGCGAAACCCACGCAGACACGGGGAGAATGTGCAAACTCCACACGGACAGTGACCCGGGGCCAGGATCAAACCCGGGTCCTTGGCGTCGTGAGGCAGCAGTGCTAACCACTGCACCACCGTGCCGCCCTTAAGCCATCAACAAAGCGTTTGAAATTTCAGGAGAGCTGACACCCATTCAGATCCACCTGAGAATCTCAATTTAAGGTTAAAGTTTATCGAGGGGTCGGCGGGGAGTGTGGAGATGAGATTACAATCGCATAAAGCCACAATCTTATCGAATGGCGGGGCAGACTAGTTGGGCCGGATGGCCTACTCCTGTTTTTAATTCCTATGTCCATACGTTTCTTAAATGTGTGGTGTAAATGTAAGTTGTCCGTGTTTACAGTCTGCGATTGGGGGTTTAAATCATTGTTTTTAGCTAGCACATACACAGGTTTCGAAGTCACACAGCAAGGTACACAATGGTTCAAACAAACAACCGGTTTCCGTTGTACCCCTGAGATTAGATTACCAGCATTTTCCAGGGACAAAACAGCAAGAGCTGTCAACATTGGAGATCAAGGTTAGCACAAGAGGTTTAGCTCTTTAAAAAGAGGGAGGACAGAATATGCACCCATTTGAAACTCTGAAATCTGTTTTTTTTTTAAAGAGTGTAAGGGGGTGCATGAAAAATCAGAGGCTTTTCCTTTAATAAGCAAGACGTGACAATGATCAAGTTTTCTCCCTCCCTCGTTTTAGCTTCCCTGCAGGAAGGGAAGTCCCGCCCCAGATGATCTTGTGACGAATGAATGAAGGGGTTACTGTCGGGCAAACAGGAGTTAGCTTTAGCTAAATGCAGGAACTCAGGGAGAACAATCTGGCCTTTGATTGCAAAAGATCAAAGTGAATGGGAGGACGTTGCTCCCTTCCATCTTGTCAATACATGTCATTAAACCCCCTCGCTACTTCAGGGTTACATGTTCACTAATGTTCACAGCTTTGGGGAATATTCAGATTCATACACTGAAGTGCATTGAATCATATAGCTTTTATTAACTGGCTGAGAAATTAGCTCTTTGTACAGTAGGAAACATTAGAGTGTGTGTTTTCCCAGACAATTCCACTCATTATAATGCGCCCAAACTTAAATATATCGAATTATTGGCATTGAAAAATAGCCCCTTCCTCTCTATTTAATAATTATGGAGTTTCTGAGAGTCGGTTCGAATTCCCAATTTTTAATCCTCATTACAGTGGGGCCAACTCTCAAAACCCAGTCAATTTAAAACCTGTCTGATTTTGTGGTGAAGAATGTATCAGTTTAAAACAACCAGGGCTGAAAAAGTTGAGATTGCAAGCTTTTACCCTGGGTCTTTGTTTGCATGATCTAGTTTAGGGGGAAATAAAGAACCAATATATTTTTTTTTTAAAGACAAGGGGGGTGGAATATTTTGACGCCCACCCCAAAAATTGCAACTTACAAAAAAGAAATCACAGGTTGGTGAGCGCTAGGACCTGCAGGAAATCCTGGCACAATGACCTACATTTCCTTGGGTTTACTGCAGGCCATTGACTTCTCTTAAGGTACAGTAATGAGATGTTAACTTGCCTGGAAGAGTCGGGTTGCCTTAGAGGCGGGGGTGGGAAGGGCTAGGAACATAAGGGGGGGGGGGGGGGCAGTAGCATTGGGTGAAATTGCAGCCTCCCAGAGTCAGATATGCTGTTTTTTATTCCTTACTAGATTGAAGGCAGTGGATTTTTTATTCTCTCCCCCCCCCCCATTAAAAAAAAGCAGCAAGGCATGGATTGAAAATTTGAATTAATTCCACCCTCCCATGTCTTGCGTTGCGCATATATTAGACTAAAATGTATGTGTGAGAGTGTTGCAAGTGTAACATGCCACCATGTAGAACCAATCAGGGCTGGGGTGTGGTGGTACTGAACCCAGCAAGACCAATGAAATGCAATGCAGTTCCGTCTTCCGAAAAGTAACAGCCCAGTTGCTTTATTGATCATCTAGCTATATTTCTGCTGCTTTATTTTTCCAGCCCCCCTCGATCTCCTTCCTTTTCACCAACAGCATAGCCAGGAGAGAATTGCAATTACTCAAACGTGGTTCGGTGCTTTTCATTTTGGTTGGTTAGTTGGTGGTTGAGAGAGAGAGAGAGAGAGGGGGGGAAGGGAAAGAGCTGCAGATTTGCAGCTTCGTCATTTTTTTTTTGGTGTGTGTGTCTATGGGTGTATGCCCGTTCCTTTCCCCTCTGTGTACAACATGCCCAGCGCGCCCAACAGCACCGAGCCCGCCGCCTCGCCGCCCGAGTTCGTGGATGAGCGGCCGGTCGATGACTTCTTCGACACCAGCTACAAGGAGAAGCTGGGGGCCAAGCCGGCCATGAAGCTGGTCTGGCGGAATATCATCCTGATGGGAGCTCTGCACTTCGCCGCCCTCTACTCTGTCATCCTGGTCCCTTTCGTTAAACCTCTAACCTGGCTCTGGGGTAAGATCGCCTCCTCCAGTTGATTTCACCCCCCCCCATTTACATTTACTTCTATTTTTTTTTAATATGCAACGTATCACTAAATGCAATTGTGTGTGTTTTCTTCAACTGTTTTTCTAAAAAAAAACTGCAATTGCATTTAAACTAAATACGATTTCATTACAGTATTTCCTTTTAAAAGGGAATGTTAACTCCTTGTCTCAAATTAAACAATTGCATTTTTACTTCCATTTTAAAAATGCAATTGCTTTCCCCCTTGTTTAAATTGAAAGCATCCCTCCCCCTCTATCCCTTGTTTAAGATTAATGCAATGTTTATTTTCCCCCTCTATCCCTTATTTAAGATAAATGCAATGTTTGCCCCCCCCCTTGTAACTCTTGCTTTTAAGATCAATGCAATTTGTTTATCCCCCCTAACTCTTGCTAAAGATATGTATCTCTTGCTTAAGATAAATGCAATGTTTGTCCCCTCTCTGTATCACTTGTTTAAGATGAATGCAATTTCTGTTTGCCCCCCACCTTAAGATAAATGCAATGTTTGCCCCCTCTCTATCACTTGTTTAAGATAAATGCAATTTCTGTTTGCCCCCCCTGAAGATAAATGCAATGTTTGTCCCCTCTCTGTATCACTTGTTTAAGATAAATGCAATTTCTGTTGATTCCCCCCACCCTCCCCCAAAAAAAGAAAAATCCTGTAAAAATGTTGCATCCTATAAACATCTGCGCTCTCTTTTAAAAATGAATGCAGTTGAATATGCCTTCAGTAGAAAGTCTCAGAAATGAGGCTGCTGCTTTACAGAGAGAGGAGGCTGGATTGTGTTTCAGTCTGATCTGTGCAGCTTTCTCAATGGCGCATGCTTTTCATATTTTTGCTGCGTATTCCGAGAGCCCTTCGCTTTTGTTCTCTCTTAAAGGGATGGGAATGGCCTGCTGCAGGCTGTCGAGACAAAATGGTTGCATGTTTGCACGAAGCTTTAACCTGTGTGTGGTTTTTTTTTTTTTGTTGCACATTGCTCCCATTTTTCCTCCCCCTCCAGAATTAAAATAAAATTTAACTTGTGTGTTTTTCTCCCCTCCCCTTTCTCTTTCATTCCTGTGCAGCCTCCGGTTGCTTCTTGCTTAGTGCCCTTGGAGTGACAGCAGGAGCTCATCGACTATGGAGCCACCGGTCCTATACAGCCTCCACACCCCTCAGGGTGTTCCTGGCCATTGCTAACTCAATGGCTTTCCAGGTAATAGACCCCGGGGATGTGGCCTGCTTGCTTTAGTTACAATGCATAAGGGAGGGAGGGAGGGGGGGGGGACAGTTTCCTGGTTAATAAGATTTTTTTTTGGGGGGGGGAACAGTTTCCTGGTTAATAAGATTTTTTTTGGGGGGGGGGGAACAGTTTCCTGGTTAATAAGATTTTTGAGTATGGGGGGGGAATATAAACCTGCCCCAAAAATAGTTGAATTGGAGGGGGGGAGGGTATGAGAGTGAAACACTCCTCCCACTGTCAGTTGTTGTTTCTGAGAGTAACCTTGATTAAAAAGAACTCTGTATGCTGCAGAATGCGCCATGGAGGGCTTCACAGTTCCATTCCCTCTGCTGTTCGATAATGCATAATTTAAATGCACTTAATAAATCTGGAATTGTCAAGCTAATCTCCATAATGGTGACCATGACAACTTTGTGGGCGGCACAGTGGTCACCACAATTGCTTCACCGCTCCAGGGCCCCAGGTTCGATTCCCGGCTTGGGTCACTGTCTGTGCAGAGTCTGCACGTTCTCCCTGTGTGTGTGTGTGTGTGGGTTTCCTCCGGGTGCTCCGGTTTCCTCCCACTAGTCCAAAAATGTGCAGGTTAGGTGGATTGGCCATGCTAAATTGCTCTTAGTGTCCAAAATTGCCCTTAGTGTTGGGTGGGGTTACTGGGTTATGGGGATAAGGTGGAGGTGTGGGCTTGGGTAGGGTGCTCTTTCAAAGAGACGGTGCAGACTTGATGGGTCGAATGGCCTCCTTCTGCCCTGTAAATTCTATGCTGACCACCGTCTAATTCCTGAGTTCACGTCCCACACAGCAGACACTTGTGGTAAACATTCCCGCTATTTTATGTCCATCAGTAGCTTCCACCCCGTAGTAGTGCCTGGATTCCTGAAACCCCTCTTGCTCGTTCGTCTTCTTAAACCCTCCAGGGGCTGGAAGCGATTCAGAGATGGTTTACCAGATTAATCCCTGGATTGGGCGGGTTGTTTTGAGGAATGATTGGACAGGTTAGATTTGTATCTGCTACGCCAAGGCCCCAGGTTCCAATCCCGGGCCCGGGTCACTGTCCGTGTGGAGTTTGCACATTCTTCCCCCTGTCTGTGTGGGTTTCACCCCCACAACCCAAAGATGTGCAGGGTAGGTGGATTGGCCACGCTAAATTACTCCTTAATTGGAAAAAGTAATTGGGTACTCTAAATTTAAAAAAAAGGTTTGTATCTGCTGGAGTTTAGAAGAGTTAAGTGGCGTCTTGATCGAAACCTTTTAAGATGCTGAGGGGTTTTATCAGGGCGGGAGAATCTAGAACTGGGGGGGGGGGGGCACTTTTTAAAAATAAGGGGTCCATTTATATGAGGCAAAATCTTTTTTCTTGAGGGTTTGATGGTCTTTGGAACTCTCTTCCCGAAAAGGTAATGGAAGCAGAGTTTCTGAAGGAAGAAGTGGACAGATTCTTGGTATGCAAGGGGGTGAAAGGTGGATGGAGATTGGAGGTTACTATCCGATCAGCGTGAGCTTGTCGAATGGCGGAGCAGGCTCGAGGGGCTGAATGGCCTCTTCCAGCTCCATGTTCACCCTATCACTTGCTCTTGCCCTCTCAGATCTGTGTCCCTCTGATCCTGATAGCTTGGCGCACGCACACACCTCCTATTCTTTGCTCCTCCGCCAGCAGTCTCAGTTCTGGAATTGCCTCAAGTGGCACCTTAAACCCCCCCCCCCCCCCCCCCGAGATTTTGCCGTCGCCTGTTTTTGTTTCAATACCTTGTGTTGTTCCACATGAATGCAAGTTCCATGAATAATCCGCCGTGTTATGATTGAAGTGCGTGGCTGGCTTGTGCACTTTGGCAACAGCAAGTCGTGTGGGGAAACCCCCCCCCCCCCCCCTTTCAACCAGCATGAATGCAGATCAACACGGTAGCATAGTGGTTAGCACAATTGCTTCACAGCTCCAGGGTCCCAGGTTCGAATCCCGGCTTGGGTCACTGTCTGTGCGGAGTCTGCACATCCTCCCCGTGTGTGCGTGGGTTTCCTCCGGGTGCTCCGGTTTCCTCCCACAGTCCAAAGATTGTGCGGGTTAGGTGGATTGGCCGTGCTAAATTGCTCTCGGTGTCCAAAATTTAAGTGTTGGGTGGGGTTACCGGGTAATGGGGATAGGGTGGAGATGTGGGCCTGGGTGCTCTTTCCAAGAGCCAGTGCAGACTCGATGGGCCGAATGGCCTCCTTCTGTACTGTAAATCTATGATCATCACCTGATTGGGCCGCAGTCTAGGCTGCAAAATATGTTTTCAATTTTTCCAAAATTGTTGGGCCGGGACAAATTTGATATCCTGTGTTATGAACATCATACATGTGATTGGGGGTGGTGGCAATTGGAGGGGGCGTGTAAGTGTGTGTGGCGGTTTTGGGGGGGAGGGGGGGGGGGGTGCAGGAGTATTTGTGTGGCAACAGATCCCTGTGAAATATACCCCAGAGTATGTACTGCCTGTAAAAGGTGGACATGATGTTCTCTGGGACATTATACAGGAGCCTGATGTAAACAGGCAGGGCCCCTCCATCTTGTACAGTGCCTCGTATTGTGTCCTATATAAATAGATTGTGGTACTGCAACCTAGCAACAGGAAGTGCTGCATACATGTTAAATCTATGCAATCTGCAGTACTCTTGTATGTGGAAGGCCCTTGGGTTTATAAATATAATTCAAGTTTAATACAGACAAATTGCAGTGTTATATTTTATTCAATGGGATCTACAGGGAGACTGGTGCAGACTGTGATCGAGACGTGGCACCTTTATACCATCAACCTATGTAAACTCCTGCCTGAATTGAATCATTGAAAGATTTTGACTTAAATTAGTGGGCCTGAGTGTATACCAGAACATAGCAAAACAGAAATAGAACATAGAACAGCACAGCACAGAACAGGCCCTTCGGCCCTCGATGTTGTGCCGAGCAATGATCACCCTACCTATACCCGCAACCCAACAACCCCCCCCCTTAACCTTACTTTTTAAGGACACTATGGGCAATTTAGCATGGCCAATCCACCTAACCCGCACATCTTTGGACTGTGGGAGGAAACCGGAGCACCCAGAGGAAACCCACGCACACACGGGGAGGACGTGCAGACTCCGCACAGACAGTGACCCAGCCGGGAATCGAACCTGGGACCCTGGAGCTGTGAAGCATTTATGCTAACCACCATGCTACCGTGCTGCCCAAATAGAAGCAGGGGAGGCCATTCGGCCCTTCGAGCCTGTTCCACATGACCATGGCCGATCCTCTATCTCGACACCATACTCCCACTATTTCCCCCCCCCCCCCTGAGAGTCTAGATCTATATCCTCCTTAAATATATCCATCGATTTGCCCCCTCAATTTTCTAAATTCTAATGAATACAGATGCAGTCGCCCAATCTCTCCTCGTACAATACTCCTGTCATCCCAGAACACTTAAATATGAGCTGTCTTTTTTTAAAGTGGTAATCAGCTCCGACAAGCTATAGAGATGGAAAATAGAGCAATACGTGTCGGTGTAGTTGGGCGGTGTTTTCCCGAGGTTGAGCTAGATTGCCTGGTGCCCAGTCCGTGCTGTACACATCCTGGGATCGAGCTTGAGGCAGCCTAGAGTGAGCCTTGTACTGTGTGATGTTGCCTCGTTTCTGTGCATGCCTTATTGTGAGCCCTGTATTGCAGTGAAATCTGTGTCCGTTAATCACTGTACATCTATCTGGGCTTGCTGATGCCACCAGCTCCAGGTGTTTCAGGAGTTATTCCCCAGTGAGCCAAGAGCATTAAAAACATCCCTTTTCAAACTTGCAGGCTACTCAAAATAAGGAAAACCTGTGGCAGTAGAACTGTTGTTGTGTGGGTATTGCCAGCTTGGATGCCAGCACTCGGGTACTCTATATAACTCCTGGAATTTGGGCTGATTATCGTAGACTCCCTACAGTGCAGGAGGAGGCCATTCGGCCCTTCAAGTCTACACTGACCCCCAGAAAGAGCACCCTACCTAGGCCTGCTCCCCCGCCCTATCCCTCTAACCCCACAATTCCACCTAACCTTTTTGGACACTAAAAGGAACATGTTATGGCCAATCCACCGAACCTACACGTCCTTGGACTGTGAGAGGGGAAACCGGAGCACCCGGAGGAAACCCACGCAGACACTGGGAGAACGTGCAGACTCCGCACAGGCAGTCGGCTGGAATTGAACCCGGGCCCCTGACGCTGTGAGGCAGTGGTGCTAACCACTGTGTCGCCCCCCCCCCCACCGGTATTTCCCTGCCTCGGCGGAGACACCTGATTTTGAAGCACTTCGGCAAACTCTCAATGTCCCCTACTGAACCAGCAAGTCACTCGGGGTCAGCCTGCTAGTTTCTAAGTTGGCATTTTCTGTTTACTATGGCAAGTTAAATTCGTGTGAACTTGGGTTGTTGCTCGGAGAAGGCCCATGCAAGACCATCGTTGCTACCTGAGAGCGTACTCTCTTGTCCCAGTTGTCTTGGTTTCAGCTTTGGTTGGGGGGGAGCGAGAGGGAACGTAAAATGGTTGACTCTTAACTGCCCTCTGCAATGGCCCAGGGAAGCCGCTCAGTTCAAGGGCAATTAGGGACGCGCAACAAATTTTATTTTTTTTAAAAGTCCAACTCTCCGCGCTGCAAGGATGTTCTTTGACGAGAACCACAGAACTCCCGACGTGGATTTTAATGCTAGTACCACACTCTGCTATCTGTGGTCTCCCGTCCTACTGGGGGTGGGGATAGTGGACAGCGGAGTGGGGAGGGGAGTGTGACTGGGGAGAGCGAGATGAGACTGCGCCCCCCCCCCCCCCCAACCCTGAGGTTGCAGTTAAAACTAACAAACTTTCTCTCCTTCCTGAAACTTTTTTTTTTTTAGAATCATATTTTTGAATGGGCCCGCGACCATCGCGTGCATCACAAGTTCTCCGAGACAGATGCCGACCCTCACAATGCCACCCGTGGCTTTTTCTTCTCGCACGTTGGGTGGCTGATGGTCAGGAAGCACCCGGATGTGATCGACAAGGGGGGCAAGCTGGATCTCAGTGACCTGAAAGCAGACCCCGTTGTCATGCTGCAGAAAAAGTGAGTACTGTTGACAACGCGGGAGTTGGCTCCGTGCCCAGCCTGGGGGAACGTGGCTGCAAAGAGTCGTCCGTGAAATGGGTCTGGTCAAGTCACGGTCCAGTTCTCCCCCCCCCCCCCCCCAACTGAGCCCGAGCCTATGACACTCCTTCCCTGCAGCAAAGTTGGTCCGCCAGCCCCTGAGTTGACCATTGACTTGGGCGAAGAGTGTGTCCCATTCTTGGTCACCAGGATTTTTTTTTTTAAATTTAGTGTACTCAATTCATTTTTTCCAATTAAGGGGCAATTTAGAGTGGCCAATTCACCTACACTGCACATCTTTTGGGTTGTGGGGGCGAAACCCACGCAAACACGGGGAGAATGTGCAAACTCCACCCGGACAGTGACCCAGAGCCGGGATCGAACCTGGGACCTCAGCGCCGTGAGGCAACAGGGCTAACCACTGCGGCGCCTTGCTGCCTCTTGGTCACCAGGATTAGCTTCTGCGAACTGAGCATCCATTGAGCTTGACAAAGATGTGATACTGGCCTGTGCTTGGACCCTGGCATGGAAAGTGGGTGACCTCGATAGCCGCAGGTTGAGGAAGGGTTGATCGGTGTTCAGTCGCTGCCACTGAGGGGGAATCAGCTAATTGGCGAGAGCCTTTCATGGGGCCCCTCCTGCACCGCGATTCGCGTATAAAGAGTCGATGAGGTGGGTGCTAGCTTTATAATTTAAAAATAAAAAGGCCATCTCGCGAACAAGAGTGAGCATCTTCGGAATAGAGAAAGCTTCATTTGCTTGGACCTTTCACAACCCCGGGGCATTCCAAAAGTGGTTGACAGCCAGCCGGGTGCTTCTGGCGTGTCGTCACCATGACCTGGTGAAGTCGGGCAAATAACTTGCAAACAGCCATGAGGTCATGGCTAAGTTTTATTTTAGTTTTTTTTTCTTGAAATGATACTTGTTGAGGGTGGGTGTTCGCAAAGCGGCCACAGAGAAAAGGAGAGGTAGGGAAGTGGAAAACAAAACTGTCCCGTCCTGCCGGCTCCTGAGGTACTTTTTTGAGCACATTTCTGTCACCGATTTGAGAATTGGGATGGGTTTTCATGGTGGTTGATCAGGAGTCTCCGCCATTGGCGTGTTTGGATGGATTTTGCGGGTCGATACTCGACCTGTTTGGCTGAGGGGGCAACACGGTGGCGCAGTGGTTAGCAATGCTGCCTCGCGACGCCGAGGACCCGGGGGTCGATCCCGGCCCTGGGTCACTGTCCGTGTGGAGTTTGCACGTTCTCCCCGTGTCTGCGTGGGTCTCGCCCCCCCACAAACACAAAGATGTGCAGGTTGGGTGGAATGGACTGCCATTATGAACTCTCCTTCCTCGGCCATCAAGTCCTGGGGTGGGATATGAACCCTGAGCTCCTGGCCCAGGGGCAGGGATGCTAACCCACTGCGTCACAAGACCTCCCCTGTATACTGCGCCTTTAATTCGTCCCAACTGATGTTAGACACGTGTTGGATTAATTGGATGATTTAAAAGGGGGCCGTCATTCCACACACCCAAACGCACTCAGGGTGTCTTTCTATTCTCCGGGTGCGTTTCTATTCTCCTCCTCCTCGATTTTTCAAGTCTAGCCAGTCTGGCACAGTGTGCATGGAGTGCCAAGTAGCCCCCCCCCCCCCCCCCCCCCCCGTGTGACTCTGTGAAACATTCCCAGGTTACAGATAAGATAGATGCAAGAAGAGAACACTCGCTGGTTTGCCCAGACAGTGTTGTCTTTTATTCCACAGCTGCAAGGGCATCTCCCAACTTTATCAATGTTGAAAGTGGCCTTTCGCAACATCAACATAGAGTGTACAGTGCCATTCGGCCCATCAAGCCTGCAACTTGGAACCCTTTCCAACCCTTGGAAAGAGCACCCTACTTTTAAAAAAAATTTACAGTACCTAATTATTTTTTTCTAATTAAGGGGCAATTTAGTGCGGCCAATCCACCGACCCTGCACATCTTTGGGTTGTGGGGGCGAAGCCCACGCAAACACAGGGAGAATGTGCAAACTCCACACACAGTCACCCAAGGCCGGAATTGAACCCGGGACCATGGAGCGGTGAGGCAACAGTGCTAACCACTGTGGGGAGCACAGTGGTTAGCACTGTTGCTTCACAACTCCAGGGTCTCTGGTTCGAATTCCCGGCTTTGGGTCACCGTGCGGAGTCTGCACGTTCTCCCCGTGTCTGCGTGGGCTTCCTCCGGGTGCTCCGTTTTCCTCCCACTAGCCCCGAAAGACGTGCTGTTAGGTAATTTGGACATTCTGAATTCCCCCCCCCCCCCCCCCCCCCCCCCCGTGTACCCAAACAGACGCCGGAATGAGGCGACTCGGGGCTTTTCACAGTAACTTCATTGCAGTGTTAATGTAAGCCTACTTGTGACAAAGATTATTATTAGTAGTAGTAAGGGCAGCACAGTGGCGCTGCGGCCTCACGGCGCTGAGGCCCCAGGTTCGATCCCGGCCCTGGGTCATTGTCCGTGTGGAGTTTGCACATTCTCCCCGTGTCTGCGTGGGCATTGACCTCCCCAGAAGAAGGAAGTGCTTCCGGATTTGGCACAAAAGCCTGATTTGTGCACAGTATCGACTTGCACTCGGCTTCCAGAAGGTCCTATTAGCAGATTAATTCGAGCAGCACGTGGCCACATTTATTGCAGAGGCCTTGCCTGTCCAGTGCTGATGCTGCCTGGTTGGTGGTAAGAGTTTGAAGAGGGGAAGGAGGTAAAATTAGACACACGTTTTTACCTTTGCCTGGTAGAAAATGAGCTTCGGCAAGAGTTCAAAATCAGGATGGCCGAGTGATTTGGGTCACCTTCCTTCCCTGCTCCATCTGTCCCAGAGTTTTTGGGACCCAGGCCCTGAACTCCAACCGTAGAAATTCATTGCGTCTCCGAGAGGGCAATAGGTCGTCCTCCCACACCCCGATACATGTTGAGCAGGTCCAGCCCTCAAAAATGGAGCGGGGCCTCTTGCCACAGACATGGGCCAGCCGTGGCGAAGCAGATTTCCCAGTTGCCAGGCGGCCCCAGTGCCTCCAGAGGAAAGATAGTTACTTCTCTTTTTGAGAGTCAGAGAATCTCTCCTCTTCCTTCGTGGTACTGTCATTAGATTAGCAATCCAGGGACCCAGGCCGATCGCCTGGGTCCAAATCCCACCACGGCAGGTGGTAAAATTTGAACTCCGTGCAAATCGGGAATTAAAAGTCTGCTGATCACCATAAAACCATCTGGTTCACTCGCGTCCTGTAGGGAAGGGAATCTGCCGTCCTTACCCGGTCTGGCTGACATGTGACTCCAGACCCACAGTAATGTGGTCGACTCTTAAGCACCCTCTGAAATGGAGGGCAGTTCGGGATGGGCAATAAATACTGGCTAAGCCAGTGAAACCCACATCCCATAAATCATGGCAGCACGGTGGCACAGTGGTTAGCGCTGCTGCCTCATGGGCAGTGAGGATGTGGGTTCGAATCCCGGCCCTGGGTCACTATCCGTGTGGAATTTGCACATTCTCCCCGTGCCTGCGTGGGTCTCACCCCCACAAACCCAAAAAGATGTGCACGCTAGGTGGATTGGCCGCGCTAAAATTGACCCTTAGTCGGAAATCAAAGAATTGAATACTCTTAAATTTATATATTTTTTTAAATGTTTTCCTGAGCAGAGGCCACACAGTCATGGGGTTTGGATTTGCATGATTTCTGCACTATTTTCTCGAGGCTTCTACTTGAACCTGAAACATGAAAATGGTCAAGTTTGAATCCTGAATTTCAGCCAGGTCTCATGATCTGCAATGTGCTCATGATCAGGTACTCTGTAGCTGTTTAGTTTAGGGATAAAAGTATTAACTAGGACATGGGAGCAGCTCCTATTTTATTTTTTTGAAATAATGCCAAGGAATGTTTTGTGTTCACCGGAGTGCCGGTTTATTGCCTATTGCACCTCCGATTGGCGCCCCATCCATCACCGCTGACACGCAAGTGGCAGCAGGGTGTAGCCATCTACACGATGCACTGCGGCAACTCACCAAGGCTCCTTTGGTGCCTCCTTACCGCCGCCACCCAGCAGGACAAGGGAAGCAGGCGGATGGGAGCGCCGTCACCTTTAGGTTTCCCCCTTTACAAGAGACACACCACCCTGACCCGGAAATATATTGCCATTTCTTGGGTCAAAATCCTGGAACTCGCTCCCCAACAGCGCTGTGGGTGCACCTACACCACCTAGACTGCAGCGGTACAAGAAGGCAGCTCATCACCAGCGCCACCCCATGGGTAGCAAATGCTGGCCGAGCCTGTGATGCCCGTTAGAATTAAAAAAAAAACAATTGAAGCTATGGAATTCACTTCCAGGGTTAGGTAGTGATTGAGACAGCAACATTCAAAACTAATTGGGATTAAGAATCTGAGGGGACTTGGGAACAATGCAGATATGTCAGCGTGGCCCTACTGGGCCGAAAGGCCTTGTTCTGCGTTGTAAACTCTATTTGAATAAATTGCTGCCCTCTGGTTGAACAGGGAGGAATCATTTCATACATAGAAACATATGTTTAAAAAAAAAATAGAAGTAGGAAGAGGCCATTCGGCCCTTTGACCCTATTCCGCCATTCATTACAATCATGGCTGTTCATCAAGTTCAATATGATCCCGCCGCCTTTCTTTTATGTCCCGTCTTCCTTCCCCCCCCCCCCCCCCACCCAGACCCCTTTAACCCCAAGAGCTGTATCCAATTCTTTCTTGAAATCGTACGTTTTGGCCTCAACTACTTTCTGTGGTAGCGAATTCCACAGATTCACCACTCTCTGGGTGAAGAAATTTCTCCTCACCTCAGTCCCAAAACATTTACACCTTATCCTCACACTCTGACCCCCTAGTTCTTTTTTTAAAAATAAATTTAGAGTACCCAATTCATTTTTTTCCAATTGAGGGTAATTTAGCGCGGCCAATCCACCTCCCTGCACATTTTTGGGTTTCATAGACTTTGCAGTGCAGAAGGAGGCCATTCGGCCCATCGAGTCTGCACCGGCTCTTGGAAAGAGCACCCGACCCAAGGTCAACACCTCCACCCTTTCCCCATAACCCAGTAACCCCACCCAACACTAAAGGCAATTTAGGACACTAAGGGCAATTTAGCGTGGCCAATCCACCTAACCTGCACATCTTTGGACTGTGGGAGGAAACCGGAGCACCCGGAGGAAACCCACGCACACATGGGGAGGATGTGCAGACTCCGCACAGACAGTGACCCAAGCTGAAATTGAACCTGGGACCCTGGAGTTGTGAAGCAATTGTGCTATCCACAATGCTACCGTGCTGCGTGGGTTGTGGGGGTGAAACCCACACAAACACGGGGTGAATGTGCAAACTCCACGCGGACAGTGACCCAGATTTGGAGATGATACATTTAGTTCCCTCGTCCAAATCATTAATATATAATGTGAACAGTTGGGATCCTAGTACAGATCCCTGCAGTACCCCACTAGTCACTGCCTGCCAATCAGAAAAAGACCCAGTTATTCCGACGTTTTGCTTCGTGTCTGCTTTCTATCCATCTCCAGACACTACCCACAATCCCATGCCCTTTAACTTGACATATCTGCTACGCAAGACCTTGTTGAAAGCCTTCTGAAAGTCTAAATAAACTAGCTCCGCCGATTCTCCCTCGTTACCTCTAGTTGATTTGTCAAGCATGATTTCCCTGCCAACTTTGTCTGATAGCACCACTGTTTTCCAAATGCTGTGTCATGAAATCCTTGATAATGGACTCGAGCAAACATCCCTGCTACTGACGTTAGGCTCACTGGTCTATAGTTTCCTGTTCTCTCCTTCCCTCTCTTTTTGAATAGCGGGTTTACATCTGCTACCCTCCAACCTGTAGGAACCATTCCAGAAGCCAAAGAATTTGGAAAATGACCAGGAATGGATGTACTATACCAAGGGCCACTTCCTTAAGTACTATGGGATGAAGATTATCAGGCTCTGGCGACTTATCCGCCTTCAATCCAATTATAATAATCTTTATTAGTGTCACAAGTAGACTCACAATGAAGTTACTGTGAAAATCCCCTAATCTCCACACTCCGGTGCCTGTTTGGGTACACAGAGGGAGAATTCAGAATGTCCAATTCCCCTAACAAGCACGTCTTTTGGGACTTGTGGGAGGAAACCGGAGCATTCATTTTCCCTGAAACAATTTTTTTTACATAGAATTTACAGTGCAGAAGGAGGCCATTCGGCCCGTCGAGTCTGTACCGACTCTTGGAAAGAGCACCCTACCCAAGGTCAACACCTCCACCCTATCCCCATAACCCAGTAACCCCACCTAACACTTATGGGCAATTTTGGACACTTGAGGGCAATTTATCATGGCCAATCCACCTAACCTGCACATCTTTGGACTGTGGGAGGAAACCGGAGCACCCGGAGGAAACCCACGCACACACTGGGAGGATGTGCAGACTCCGCACAGACAATGACCCAAGCCGGAATCGAACCTGGGACCCTGTAGCTGTGAAACAATTATGCTATCCACAATGCTACCGTGCTGCCCTTTACTAATTTCTTTACTAATTTCCTTCAGCTCCTCGCTGAAACTGGTGTTTCTCAGAACTTCCGGTACCTTATTCATGTCTTCCTTTGTGAAGACACAGCAAGGGGTCCAGAGAAGGTTCACCAGAATTATGCCTGGAATGAAGAGCTTGCCTTGTGAGGAACAGTCGAGGACTCTGGGGTCTGTACTCGTTGGGAGTTTAGAAGAATGAGGGGGGGGGGGGGGGTGGATCTTATTGAAACGTACAGAATATCGCATGGCCTGGATAGAGTGGACGTGGAGAGGATGTTCCCACTTCTAGGGGAAAAACTAGAAGCGGAGGACACCATCTCAGACTTCAGGGACAATTCTTTAAAACCGAGATGAGGGGGAATTTCTTCAGCCAGAGGGTGGTGAATCTGTGGAACTCTTTGCCGCGGAAGGCTGTGGAGGCCAAATCACTGAGTGTCTTTAAGACAGAGATAGAGAGAGAGGTTTTTGATCAATAAGGGGGTTGTGGGGCGAAGGCAGGAGAATGGGGATGTGAAAAATATCAGCCATGATCGAACGGCGGAGCTGACTCAATGGGCCGAGTGGCCTAATCGTGCTCCTATGTCTTATGGTCTAAAGTATGAATTTAGCTCCTCAGCTATTTCTTTGTTTCCCCGTGATGAATATTGACCTTGGAGAAGCCTGGTCTATACCTTTTGGCTGTGTTGCTGATAACTGAGAAGTGACTCTGGTTGTAACCAGTGTTCTTCCCCTTTCTTTCAGGTACTACAAGCGCTCCGTGTTGTTGATGTGCTTCATCATCCCCACAGTCGTCCCCTGGTACTTCTGGGGTGAAACTCTCTGGAACTCGTACTTTGTCGCTGCCATCCTGCGATACACGTTGGTGTTAAATGCCACCTGGCTGGTGAACAGCGCCGCCCATATGTTTGGCAACCGGCCCTACGACCGATGGATCAATCCCCGCGAGAATCGATTTGTCGCTTTTGGAGCAATAGGTGAGGGCCGTGATTCATTTATTTATTTATTTTTTACTCCCAGGAGTTCTTTTCCCAATGCATGTGTTGCGCTAACAATTGCACACCCAACCACGAAACGGTACAAAAGAGGCTTTATTACCGTGAGATGTTATTACGTCAAGTGGAGCTGTAAAATGGCAGCTCAGGAAACCTCATGGATATTTATACTGCTCCTGTGGGCGGAGCTAGCTGGCAGGGGCTTACCGACAA
The DNA here is from genome assembly GCF_902713615.1 of Scyliorhinus canicula. NCBI lineage: Eukaryota > Metazoa > Chordata > Chondrichthyes > Carcharhiniformes > Scyliorhinidae > Scyliorhinus > Scyliorhinus canicula. The sequence continues at coordinate 22,447,863 of NC_052167.1, forward strand.
ACTATGCAGGGGCTTACCGACAAACCTGTAATAGCCGGTACTATTGTACATCCCCTAATAGAGGCACACACCTATATATATATATATACAGTGGTATTACCACAGTATGTTCATGTTCAGGCATCTGTGGCCCAGTTGAAAACTTTCTTTTTTTTTTTAAATTTAGACTACCCAATTATTTTTCCAATTAAGGGGCAATTTAGCGTGGCCAATCTACCCATCCTGCACATCTTTGGGTTGTGGGGGTGAAACCCACGCAGACACGGGGAGAATGTGCAAACTCCACACGGACAGTGATCCAGGGCCGGGATTCGAACCTGGGTCCTCGGCGCCGTAGGCAGCAATGCTAACCATTGTGCCACCGTGCTGCCCCTGTTGAAAACTTTCTTGTCCCAGGAGTCGAAACCGTGAGGCTTTGAGTCTCGCGTCAGAGGTTTGAGCTCGCGATCTGGGCTAACGCTCTGGGAGCAGTACTGAGGGCATTCCCCCCCCCCCCCCCGTTGTTGGAGGTGCCGTCTTTCGGATGACACGAAAAAACGAGGGCCCACATCTGCCATCTGTGGCCAGTATTTATCATTCCAGAAACATGACAGCAATAAGAGTATTCTTGTTGAAACTTTCAGGATACTACAAGGCCGAGATAGAGTTGATGTGGAGGGGATGGTTCCATGAGTAGGAGAGACTAAAACCCCAGGTTCACAGCCTCACGACTGAAGAGACGACCCTTTAAAACTGAAACGAGGAGGAATCTCTTCAGCCAGAGGGGTGGGTGAATCTGTGGAACTCTTTGCCGCAGAAGGCTGTGGAGGCCAAATCACGGAGTGTCTTTAAGACAGAGACAGAGAGGTTCTTGATGAATAAGGGGATGGGGGGGTTATGGGGAGAAGGCAGGAGAATGGGGATGTGAAACGTATCAGCCATGATTGAATGGCAGAGCAGACTCGATGGGCTGAATGGCCTAATTCTGCTCCCATGTCATATGGTTTCACGTTGCCATTTGTACGGTCTTTCCGCGTGCAAATTTGATGCTGCGTTTAATGCATTACAACAATGACTACATTGTCAAAAATGTACTTCATGGCAGCACGGTGGCACAGTGGTTAGCCCTGCTGCCTCACTGCACCGAGGTCCCAGGTTCGAATCCCGGCTCTGGGTCACTGTCCGTGTGGAATTTGCACATTCTCCCCGTGTTTGCGTGGGTTTCGCCCCCACAATCAAAAGATGTGCAGGGTAGGTGGACTGGCCACGCTAAATTGCCCCTTTAATTGGGGGGGGGGGGGGAAATAATTGGGTTCTTTAAATTTTTTTTAAATGTACTTCATTGGTAGTAAAGCACTGGGGGATGTCCAGTGATTGTCAAAAGTGTTATATGAAGCAAGTCATTTCTGTTGCGTCTCGGGTTCTTCAAGAAGAAAGCGTAATGGATATTTGCCTTTATTAGCCAAGAATAAGAGCGGGGAAATCACGTTGGAACTGTTAAGGGCCAGCACGGTGGTGCAGTGCTGTTTCAGGACGCTGAGGTCCCAGGTTCGATCCCGGCTCTGGGTCACTCGCCGTGTGGAGTTTGCACATTCTCCCCGTGTCTGCGTGGGTCTCGCCCCCACAACCCAAAGATGTGCAGGGTAGGTGGATTGGCCATGCTAAATTGCCCCTTAATTGGAAAAAATAATTGGGCACTCTAAATTTATTTTTTTAAATGTTGGAACTGTTTAAACGCTGGTTAGGCTGCAACTGGAGTACTGTGTGCAGTTCTGGTCATCACATAGGAAGGATGTGATTGCACTGTGGAGAGGGTGCAGAGGAGATTTACCAGGATGCTGCTTGGGCTGGAGGCTCGGAGCTTTGATCAAAGATTGGATAGGCTGGGGCTGTTTTCCTTGGGGGCAGTGAAGGTTGAGGGTGTGAGATTGAGGGGTACAGATAGGGAGGCACTTTTTCCACGAGAGGGGTCAATAACCGGAGGGAGGGGGGGGGGGGGGGGCACAGATTTGAGGTAAGAGGTAGAAGGCAAATAGGAGAAACGTCAGAGGGTGGTGGGAGTCTGGGGCTGTGCCTGAAATGGCGATTGAGTCTTCGATATTCACTTTGCGCAGCCATGACCTCCAGGGCTATGGGCCAAGCGCTGGAAAATGGGATTAGCGTTGACCAGCGTGGATGGGCCGAATGGCCTGCTGTTTTGTGCATGACTGAATCAAGGATGCCGTGCCGGCGTCTCCAGCTTTAATCCAAGCTTTTCCAAATCTATTTTAACTCCCGATTGCGGTTCCGATTCCATTTCATTTTATTCCAGCCCTCGGGACTTTCATTTACATAGCGCCTTTTAACAAGGTAAAAACAGCACGGGAGTGATGGCAGGCAGAATCGATATTTGGAGAGTTGGTCAAAGAGCCAGGTTTTGAGCTGCACCTCAAAAGGAGGGGAGGTGAAGAGGTTTTGGGGGAGGGGGGGGGGGGGAGAGACAGCAATGGTTCGAATGAGCTAGGGTTTCCAGATGGTGCATGGTAGAGGGCCCGGCCGAGAACACTAACAGCGAGCAAGTTCCACATTGATTCTGGCAGACTGACGGACTGCACTCCTGCCCCAGGCACCTCTGCAGTGTCCGGGTTGTTTGACAGCACTGGCTGATTCGGGGAGCATCAAATTCTGCTGCTGCTCGTCTCGCGATGTAACCCAAGGTTAAAGCTCGGGGTGTTTTTACTGCAAAAATGGGAGGGGAAAAAACCCAAAATAAGGCGGATGCTGGAAATCTTGAATCACGCGCAGAAAATGCTCCCAGCGGGTCTGGGCACATTTGTAGAGGGCAAAACAAGGGTTAAATGTTTCACCACTCGGCTCCGCTGGTGGATTGTTGACCTGAACCGTTAACCCTTTCCGTTTCCACTGGTGCTGTCATCAGCAGTTTCTGAAATTTTCCTCTTTCAGAATTGGGGTATTGGTGAAAGGTGGCTTGGTGTTGTCTGCGTTCCAGCATTCTAAGTTGACCTGGGGATGGGAGGGGGGGGGGGGGGGGGGGGGGGGGGTCACTCGCACACATGGGGTGTCGACAATGTGAGGATGTTTTAATTTAAAATGTATGAGGGGAAAGTGGCATGTGGGGCGGCCATTTTGTTGTTCAGCCTCCTTCTCTCTCCGACATGCGTGCAGCTCCACCCATCCAAATCCCCTCTGAATACTCTCCCTGTTCCCCAAAGTAACCCTGGCAAACCTCTGGAGTATTCATCTCTTATTACATCTTAAACTCGTAGTATCAGCCCCACAACCCAAAGATGTGTAGACTAGGTGGATTGGCCATGCTAAATTGGGGAAAAAAATAATTGGGTACTCAAAAAAAAAAAAAAAAAAAAAAAAAAAAATGTTTAAACTCTTGGATTAGATAGACTTTGATCTCCACTTGAATGAACCGGTATATTTCTCTGCAGGTGCCCCCCACAAACCAACCCAGTCCAGGAGCTGTTGTCGCTATGACCAGGAACAAAATTAAAGTCCTTTCCTCCTCTTCCCCCCCCCCCCCCCCCCCCCCCCCCCCCCACTTTTTTTTTTATTGTTGAGAAAACCACTTGCAAATTAAAAGTTGGATTGATGTAGATGCCCCCCCCCCCCCCCCCCCCCCCCCTTCGAGATGACAGCATGCGAGAATGGTAAATAAAGGGGAGTAGGCCACATCGAGCCTGCCCCACTATCAAAGTAGATCATGGCTGATGTGCCTACCTCAAAACGCTATTTTCTTGCACTGTCCCTTGATGCCTTTGATATCAAGTAATCTGTTGATCTCCGTCTTTAACATGCTGAATGGCAGCTTCTGTAGCGCAGAGAATTCAAAGATTCCCCCCCCCCCCCGGCCTTGAGTTGTATTAATTCCAGGGTTGTGGGCGTTGCTGGCCATTGCCCATTGGGAAGTTGATGGCCTACTTAAACCTCTGCAATCTCCATGGTGCACCCACAGTGCTGTTAGGGGGAAGAGTTCTAGGGTTCTAACCCAGTTACCATGGAACGGCGATATATTTCCACGTCAGAACAGTATGCGGGTTGGAGGAGAACGTCCATGTGTTGTTCCCCGTGCATGCAGCCCTTGTCCTTCTCGACGGTAGGGGGGGTCACAGGTTTGGAAGATGTTGTCTCAGCAGCCATTATGATGCACTGAGAGAGCGAATGTTTATGGATGGCGTGCCGATGGGGAGAGCGAATGTTTGTGGATGTGACGCCAATCAACCGGGCTGCTTTTTCATGAAAGGTGTTGTGCTTTGTTTGTTGATGGTGGCCAGGCTTTGGCAAATTGGGAGGCGAATTACTCACTCCAGAGATTCCTCCTCATCTGAGTCCAAAATGGCCTGCCCCTTATTCTGAAACTGTATCCCCTGGTTCTAGACCGCACCCCAACCAGGGGAAAGATCCTTCCTGCATCGGGCAGCATGGTGGCACAGCGGTTAGCACTGCTGCCTCAACGCCAGCCTTTGGTCACTGTCTTGTGTGCAGTCTGCACGTTCTCCCTGTGTCTGTGTGGGTTTCCTCCGGGCGCTCCTGTCTCCTCCCACAGTTCAAAGATGTGCAGGATGGGTGAATTGGCCATGCTAAATTGCCCCTTAGTGTCCAAAAGGTTAGAACAAAGGACAAAGAAAAGTGCAGCTCAGGAACAGGCCCTTCGGCCCTGCAAGCCCGTGCCGGCCATGCTGCCCGTCTAAACTAAAATCTTCTGCACTTCCGGGGTCCGTATCCCTCTATTCCCATCCTATTCATGTATTTGTCAAGATAGGGCGGCACGGCGACGCAGTGGTTAGCACTGCTGCCTACGGCGCTGAGGACCCGGGTTCGATCCCGGCCCCGGGTCACTGTCCGTGTGATGTTTGCACATTCTCCCCGTGTCTGTGTGGGTTTCGCCTCCACAACCCAAAGGTATGCAGGTTAGGTGGATTGGCCATGCTAAATTGCCCCTTAATTAGAAAAAAAAAATTGGGTTCTCTAAATTTAACAAAAAAATAGAGAAAAAAAGTATTTGTCAAGATGCCCCTTAAACGTCACTATCCCTGCTTCCACCACCTCCTCCGGCAGCGAGTGTTTTTTAAAAAAAACTGACCTTGTACATCTCCTCTAAACCTTGCCCCTCGCACCTTAAACCTATGCCCCCTAGAAATTGACCCCTCTATCCTGGGGAAAAGCCTCTGACTATCCATTCTGTCTATGCCCCTCATAATTTTGTAGACCTCTTATCAGGTTGCCCCTCAACCTCCGTCGTTCCAGTGAGAACAAACCAACTTCTCATCGCTAATGCCCTCCATACCAGGCAACATCCTGATAAATCTCTTCTGCACCCTCTCTAAAGCCTCCCCATCCTTCTGGTAGTGTGTACTCCAAGTGTGGCCTAAATAAGATTCTATGCAGCTGCAACGTGACTTGTTAGGTGGGGTTACTGTTTTATGGGGATAGGGTGGGGGTGTGGATCTAGGTAGGGTGCTCGTTCGGAGAGGGCCAGTGCAGATACGATGGGCCGAATGGTCCCTTTCAACACTAGTGATTCTATCTACTCGCGTCAAGCCCTGTAAGAAATTTGTAGACTACAATGAGATTGCCTGTCATTCTTCAAAACTCTAGAGAAATACAGGCCCGAGTCTCTTCAATCTCTCCTCGTGGGACAGCAACGTCTTTCATGTCAAGATAGCAAAATGCCGAGGGGGGGGGATTTGATACCAAGCCACATTGAGATACTGGGGGCAGGTGACCCAAAGCTCGGCAAGATGATGGTTTCAACAATTCCCTTAAAGGCAGGAGAGGTGGCGGCTGCTAAGGAGGGAAATTCCTAGGCCCGAGCGAGCCAGCTGACAGCCGGTGGGTGCAGCAAACGTTGGGAGTGCGCAAGCGGCCAGAATTGGAAGGCTGCAGGGCTGGGTTTGTTTGTCAAGTAAACGTTTTTGGTCTCCGATGATGCGAACAGTAATTGATGGGCCTCATTGATGGGGCACATTATTCTTCTCACAGTTATTAACCCAGTCTAAATATTTGAATTGAGAAATTATTAACCAGGGTCCCATTGACCATTAGCTGTGAAGTGACTGCACCTCAAGGTTAGGCCAGCCCTGAGCTATTTTCAGTTATTTACTCTTCCATTAGTTGAATCTTGTTTTTGATACAGACAGGATTTTATGAGGAATGGGGGAAGGCTGGATCAGTGTAAAATGTGTGTAAAATGCCATTAGTGCTTTGGCGCTGCTGTGGGGAAATACAAGCCTTCAATAGCAAGGTCCTTGTAGCATTAGTGTCTCGCGGAATACTGGGATCAATCGTTTTTGAGAAGCTACTGAAAAAAAAATGCTTTTTAAAAATTCATTCAAGGGGAGGGCGGCGCAGTGGTTAGCACTGCTGCCTGCGGTGCTGAGGACCCAGGTTCGATCCCAACCCCGGATCACCATCTGTGTGAAGTTTGCTCATTCTCCTCGTGTCTGTGTGGGTCTCACCCCCACAACCCAAAGGTGTGCCGGTTATGTGGATTGGCCAAGCTAAATTGCCCCTTAATTTGGGGAGTGGGAGGGGGGGGGGGATTGGCAGCACTGCTGCCTCATGGTGCCAGGGACCTGGTTCAATTCCGGCCTCGAGTGACTTCATGTCCTCCCCGTGTCTGCGTGGGTTTCCTCCCGGCTCTCCGGTTTCCTCCCACAGTCCAAAGATGCGCAGGTTATGTGGGTTGGCCATGCAAAATTGCCCTTTTTAATGTCCAAAGATGTGCGGGTTACGTGGTCCATGATCAGTGTATGGGGATAGGGCAGGGGAGTTGGCCTGGGTAGAGTGCTCTTTCCGAAGGTTGCTGCATAAGTGGCGGGCTGAATGGCCTCCCACACGGTAGGATTCTTCGGGGTTGGAATAGTCGGGCCGAGAGCTAATATAGAGATGTTGCGAGTGTTTGAATTTGCTGTAAACCATGTCCTCCGTGAGTGACTTGACCAATTTTCCCATCTTGCCTTGCTGCAGGAGAAGGGTTCCACAACTACCACCACACGTTCCCGTACGACTATTCGACCAGTGAGTACGGCTGGAGAGGGAACATCACCACCTGCTTCATCAACACTGTGTGTTATCTCGGACTGGCCAGTAACTGTAAGACAGTGTCCAAGGAGGTCATCCAGGCCCGCAGGAGGCGAACGGGCGATGGGAGCATTCGGAGTGGCTGAGCTCGCTCGGGAGTGTGCAGACTGTCGAGTCACTGACGCACCCCTCATGCCAAAGACACGACCGGTCACGAAGGCAAATTTTGTCAACAGCTAAAACGTTTTTTTTTTAAGGTGGAATCTTTTATAAATCAATAAATCTCACCTGACTGCGTCCCGGATAAACTGATGAAAAAAAAGGACTTGAGAATAAGTTGGGGCAGCTTTGTAATTCTTAACAATTTTGCTTCGTTGTTGACAGTTAAGAGACAGTTCATCCTGAATTTTGGAATTAACATCTTGCTAAATGGTAATCTTTGGGGCCATTTTATGTAAAACCTTCCCTCGTCGTTGTTGTTTTTTTACCAGCGCTGTTTTAGTACCAGTGTTAAGTGTTCTGAATTCACCCCCCCACCCCACCCCACCCCCCCCAAAAAAAAATTCCGTGTCCAGTAAAGATTCCACCTTAAAAACAATTCCATCTCAACTCCTCGGCCACGTGCTGGAGACACATAACACACACAAAGAAAAACACAGTCTAGGCAGCAGGAAGTTCTTTTGCAGATGTTTGGCGCTTCATGACGTACCTGTCAAGCGGGAATGATTCGATCGATGGGGTGGGGGGGAGAAGGGCCACTCTTAATTCCGGCGGTTCCCGCGTAATCTTTTTCTGTTGGGAGGAAAGGGTTAATTGACGGGTTGCCGCCAGTCGCGCGTTTTTCAATTGCGAGATCGGGGGTACGACAGCTGCGAGGTTCATACTCTACGCCCATTTTGCCTTCCGTAAATTAATGAGCTGATGGATTTTTAAAACCTTTGCCACAGTAAACCCTGCGCCCGGGAACGGGAGCCTTGTGCCTTTTTTCCTCGGTGCTCGAGGGGGGTCTGTCGACCGGGGTTGGGGTGGGAGAGGAGGGGGGGGGGGGGGGGTTGTCGATCCATTGAGCTCGGGTCAGTCCATTGAGCTCTACCCCCTCCCTTCTGAAAAGCCACAGCCTCCCATCCATCCCTAAGTGCTGACCCAGTAACATTCTATATTTCACCCCGCTGACACAAAAGTAAGCTACGTTTTGTGCAGAGTGAGATTTCTATTTAAAGAAAATAATTAAATAAATAAAATAATTGGTTTCTTGCCTTCCCCGCTGTTCATAAAAGCCACCATTCGTCCCAGTAACAACATAATATGTCTGAAAATCGGAGACCGGCCTTCTGCTTGTTAATGGAGGGGGTGGGTGGGGGGGGAAGGAGAATCGACCATTGGCACACATTGTGCCCCTTTTAATATTGACTGCAATTACGAAAGAGCCAATTTGCACCTTCAGCATCAGAACATAACAGCTCCAAACCCAATCCTTGTTTCCAATAGCCCAATGTTTCCACAGGGTGGCCTATGGAATTTTTCTGGTATTGGCATTTTAGATGGTTGGGACTCTACCCACATGGAAGTTTGCGTTTGGAAAAAAAGCTCTTTTATTCTTGAGATTTTTCAGCCGTCGAATGTGTTTGTTGTACGGTATGATGTTGTTGTATTGTCGTCACTAAATGTTCCTGTGCTTCAATAATCATGCTGCAAATTAATAATAATATAATTAAAACACTAAGAGGAAAAACAAACGGTATCAGACTGTCCCGAGTATCCAGAACCGATTCATCCATTTGTCCCCTCAAGCCGTGGATCTGAATGGGTGTCGGCTCTGCTGAAATTTCAAATGCTTTGCTGTTTCGTTGATCGTTTTGAGGGCAGCGCGGTGGTGCAGTGGTTAGCACTGCTGCTTCACGGTGCCGGGGACCCAGGTTCGATCCCGGCCCTGGGTCACTGTCCGTGTGGAGTTTGCACAATCTCCCCGTGTCTGTTTGGGTTTCACCCCCACAACCCAAAATGATGTGCGGGGTAGGTGGATTGGCCGCGCTAAATTGCCCCTTAATTGGAAACAAAAGAATTGGATGCTTTTTTTTTAAAAGAAAGAAAAAATTAAAATCAAACTCCTCAAAACAGGCCTGACAGTCAAGGCCGAATGCCGACGGTTAGTCCGAGGCCATGTTCGGAACTCATTTGGAACTTTCCTGAGGAATGATTCCCTGTCATTGCTTCCCTTCTCACTGCCATGAAGCCTTTGCGATAGGCCTTGGGCCTCTACTTAACCACAGCATGTGGGGTCAGGGCGTTGTTGTAAGCCCATCTTACTGGGGGGAAATCTTGACAGTCCTATTTAGTCATAATGGAAACATTTCTGTCACTGACTTGACTATTGACACGGACTCTGTAATTAATTGGGGAGATTAACGATCCCAGCTCTCTCTTCCTCCCCCTCTCCTCGTGCTGTGGCCATTGTCCATGCCAAAATGGTGAGTCAGGCAGGCTGTTTGAACATGGTGGAATCTCAGCCAGACCTGAATCCCCCCCCCCCCAGTCACTCACTCACACACACATACCTTTGCCTGATGGACTCATTTCACCCAAAGCTTGCTTGCCTACACTCTGCAGGCTGTCCAGCTGCGATCACTTCGACTCCAAAGAGAATTGTCAGAAGTCTGTATCGGTCATCTTCACCGACACTGTGGTCTGAAACTTGTACTGTCTGCACATACATTGTTGCACCTGGAGTATTGTCCTTCGTTGCCTATTTAACGAGCATTGTCCCCTTTTCACTGCTCCTACCGTTCAGGCCTCTAGGTATGACTGTGCTGAGAACGGGCGAGTGGAGTTGGTTCCAGCAAGCTGTGGGATGCCAGAACATTTGGGTGGGGATTGGGGGTGAAGGTGCACACACTCAGATACTCACTGCTTGGTTGTCCCTGTCACTAGGGAGCATCCAGTGTCTCTTTAGGATGTTTTGAGGAACGTACACTTGCCAGGAATTTATTGATGCTTCAAGCAAAAAGCGTTGCAACTCTGATCCAGGAGAAAGGTCTGCCATTTTGAGAGGTGTTTCCATATCTCTTGATGCAGCTTCTGTGGCGCACCTTGCCTGATGCCTGATGGGTGGCAGTGGGCATGTGCCAGGTCAGGGACTGCATCACCATGCCTCCTGGATGAGGCGGTAGAGTGGGCTTGGCGGTGAATCGCAAAGGAGCTTTGGAAAGTCTGGTGTGTGTCCCCCACGGAGGGAGCAGTAGGTGGGGAAGGCTCCCAAATCCCAAAAGGTGAAAGAAAGGCTAGTCCGGGGAGGGGAGAGAACTGGTGGCACTCGTGCCAGTTGCTGCCTTTGACACTTGCACATCACACCTCCACCATGCGAGGGACAGTAATTCACTTATGTCTCCTACCACCTTCTAACTTGGTCCTGGGGAACTGTTTCAAAACGACACACCTTGACCTTTAAAATGACTCCCAGCATTCCTGCTGAAGAACCTCCTGAGCAAGTCAGTTAGCTGGACTGTTCCTTGATTTTTACATTCGGGGAGGAAGCTCATTCGCCCCAATTGCTCCATCCCAGTGGTTCTCCACGTGGGCCTCCTACCATACCATTCTACCTCACCGTCCCAACATAGCTTCTATTTCTTTCTCCCTCCTGTGTCCCTCGAATGATTGAAGTTGGCCTTTTCTTGTCCTTTTTCACAGTCTGGGTTCAGTACAATTTCCAATGATACCGTGATGCCCAGGCAGTGACTCTCGCTGACCTTCCTTTCAGATACTCTGCCCATCCCTTTGTAGATATGGAATTTTGAAGTGCTTTCTTTCGAATTATTAATGATGTGATTGGCAGCTCCTGACCGACGTGTATGCTACTGAAATAGTTATATAAAATCTTGTATCATTCTTTCATAGGATGGGGGTGTCGCTAGCTAGGCCAACAGTTAATACCCATCCCTAATTGCCCTTGAGGTGGTGGTCTTGAACCGCTGCAGTCCATGTGGTGTAAGTACACCTAAGACGCTGTTAGGAAGTTTCAGAATTTTTACACCAGTGACGGCGAAGGAACGGTGATTATAGCTACAAGTCGGGATGGTGTATGACTTGGTGAGGAACCTGTGGATGGTGGCGTTCCCGTTTGCCCACTGCTGGTGTCCTTCGAGGTGCTCGAGGTAACGTGTTTGGAAGATGCCACCGAAGGGGCCTTGGCGAGTTGCTGCAGGGCATCTTGTAGATGGTGCGCACGGCTGCAACTGTGGTGCTGTCGAGGGTGGATGTTGAAGGTGGGGGATGGGGCACCAATCAAGTGGGGCTGCTTTGTCCTGGATGATGTTGAGGGTCTTGAGTGTTGAAGCTCCCATCCAGGCAAGTGGAGTGTTCCATCACACTCCTGGCTTGCGTCCTGGTAGGCTTTGGGGAGGCAGGAAGAATGCACCATCTGACTGGAAGGGGTGGCATGTACGACTGACGTTTGGGTATTTTGAACATTCCCCCCCTTATTCCAATCCAATGGTTTACCTCTGACTTTCAACAGGTGTTACTGGACTACAGCCATTCAGAGACTGGGGAGTAGGGGAGATAGATCAGAGCTATGCATCAATCCAACAATGATGGTGAATTGAACGCAAACATATCGTCCTTCCATCACAGGACAAGATCTACAGAACCACTCACTGTAGTGGAAGTAATGTTATTTAACTCCGCAGTCGTCAGGAAGATTTTAAGCGAAACTGCCGCAAAGGCGCGGACACACCCTATGATGTGTGTTCCAGTTAGCTGTGGGCTTGAGATAAGGAATGTCAATGATGGTATCATTCCTCGGAAAAAGCTGAACCAGGAACCATGTGAGGAAAAAAATGAAGTGTTCCCTGTGAATAAAATGTGGAAAATCGATAGCTGCTGGGTTCAATCCATTTTGGAACCTGTTTAGAAGGAAACCCTTGCATTAATTGAAACAGGGAAATGATGCCAATGGAGATTGTTCATCGGGTAAAAAGGCCCTGAGTACATTGTGTGGCATTGGTCCTGTGATTCCAGGTGGAATCCTAGTTACTCAACTCCGCCCTCAACTGTAATGTAAACCATTGTTGCGTAATGTTTTATTCGTATTTATTTAAGTTTGTGAAGCGTTCCAATGTTTCCCCCTGTTGCCAAAGTGACTGTCCTCGACTAGGCCTGTGGTCTGGTTTACTGTCACACAGCCTGGACTGTACAAATGGTTCACGTGGTTGGCGTAGCGGGGCTTGGGTTGTGGCGCGAATAAGTGGAACTGCGCTGGTCACCTGTTAGCCAACAAGGAGGGGAGATAAATCGTGGGGAGTGCTGGTAAGGGGTGAGGTTACTTAGGGTGAGAGGGGGCGTGTTGTGGAGCTTACAGACACCGGCCTGGCACAGCCCTGTGCCAGAGTAATTGTCACGTGACACACCAAACATTTGTATCCCCTTTTCAGTTATTTAAAAGACCTATTGTTGCACTTTTGTTTGCACCCTAGCCCCACGCTGATATACAGGCACCCTTGCTGAGGGGGAAGTGTGGGGGGGGGAAGTAGGAGGACCTCCTCATGAAGCCGGGCTTGGCCAAACCCGCCATAAACAGGTCCATGCAGCGGGCGACCGACCTGACTGTCTGCCCCTCTACCATGGCTACATTTATGGCCGCGTGCCCCAAGAGGGAGCACGTGGATTCCACCAGAACCATTGAGGCCTTTCATTCCAGGTGGGGACTGAGGGGCCTATCGACCCCCTTCATCACATTTTAGTTTGTTTTTAAGTTGTCATTGGGTTTTGTTTAAGGCAAGATCCCTTTAAGGGGCTGCCCCTCTCATTTGTCCGTCAAGTTTGTTTGACCTAGTTCCCTTGGTTATTTGATTTGCGCCGAAATAGTTGCCTCCGGTGGACTCGGTGGACTCTGATTATCAGGCAGAGGGCATTACATGGAACCAATGCGACGCTGCCTGTTCTACACTGCCCCGCCAGTGTACAATTCCACCTTTACACACCCAGGCGCCAATGTACATTCCTGTTGTCCCATCACCCAGCTCTGTAGCGGGCTTAGCAAACACTGCGCGCACCAGAAACGGGGACATTTCTGCCCCCAATGAAAGTTAAAATGAAAAGTAACTTAAAATAATACTGATAAAAATATTAAGTCCAACTCTCAATACAAACAGACTCCAACTAAATGAGACTCTTCTGATGTGCAATCTTGACTCTGGGTGAGAAGGCCCATTGAGCTGGTATTTTATTTTACTATTGTGTTTTATGGCAAGCGTTACCCATAGATAGGAATTGCATCCAATGCTTTGGTGTGTTGGAGATGCTATTGAAATGACTCCCAACAATCATGCTGTTTGCCCTCTCCGAACTGATTTTGCCAATTTGTGTGTGTGATTATGAGCAGAAGAAATAAAATTATGCAGAGGGAAAATCTCAGCGGAGTCTTTTATTTACGCCATCGGCGAGCCCAAATCATTTCTGCTGGATAATTTGTGGAATATTCTCTCATTTCAGATATGTGGGTGCGGGGGTGGGGGTGGGGTGGGGTGGGGGGGGGATTTAGTCCACACCCAGACTAGGGGAGTCACAGCCCCAGTGCTTTTAAATGAGTGGTTCCCAACTGGTGTGACGTGAAGGCCCCCCCCCCCCCCCCCCCCCCCGGCCACCCTCACCCCGCCCAAGTGTGCTGCGAATAAAGATACAAAATTATTCAACATTCATGTAATTCGACTAAAGCTAATCTTCGACTCTGTGCTTGGCATCTCCAAGACCTGATGAATCCTGGGCCTCCCGCGCATGGGCAGGCTGAGAGAGGGCCGCATAATAATAATCGCTTATTGTCACGAGTAGACTTCAATGAAGTTACTGTGAAAAGCCCCTAGTTGCCACATTCCAGCGCCTCTTCGGGGAGGCCGGTACGGGAATTGAACCCGCGCTGCTGGCCTTGTTCTGCTTTACAAGCCAGCTGTTTACCCCACTGTGCTAAACCAACCCCGTATGCCGCATATGCGGGGTTTATATTTTCTTGTGTTGGTCAGAGGCCCAAGCGCACGACCAACGGGAATTGGAGCTGAAGAGAAAGGTCTCGTGCGCCTACCCTAAAAGCAGAAACTCAAAAAAAGGGCGCAAAAACCCATTTGGAGTATTGTGAGCAGTTTTGGGCCCCCTATCTAAGGAAGGATGGCGTTGGAGAGGGTTCAGAGGAGGTTCACAAGAACGATCCCCGGAATGGAGGTCTTGTTATATGAGGAGCAGTTAATGACTGGGTCTGTACTCGATAGAGTTTAGAAGGATGAGGAGGGATCTCATTGAAACGTACAGGATACTGAGAGGATGTTTCCACTAGTAGGAAAAACTAAAACCAGAATGCACAGCCTTAGACTGAAGGGACGATCATTTAAAACAGAGAAATGGGGGAAGTTGTTCAGCCAGAGGGTGGTGAATCTGTGAACTCTTTGCCGCAGAAGGCTGTGGAGGCCAAATCACAGAGATAGATCGGTTCTTGATTAATAAGTGGATTGGGGGGTCATGGGGAGAAGCCAGGAAAATGAGGATGAGAAAAATATCAGCCACGATTGAATGGTGGAGCACACACAATGGGCCGAATGGTTTAATTCTGCTCCTATGCCTTATCAGAGACAGGGAGAGGTTATAAAAAAACAGGAGGAGGGATGGGGAGAAGTTCAGAAATGAAGCTCCCAACCAGAGAAGGAAACAGAAAATTGGAGGTGTACCTCAATTTTTTTTTATAGTATAGAGGTGTGCCATTAAATATAAATGGGTGATCCATGATTTAAGCTGATCCAGGATTTCAGTGCAGCTCCTCCACAGAGGAGATTTTCCCCAAGATGTCAGAATCAAGCGTTGCCAGGTCAGGTGTAGCACAGGTATGAGCTGAAGTTCCGTGGCGTGCACTTCACTCAGGGAGTCACAGGCTTAGACACTACTTCAGTGACCTGAATAACCCCCCCCCCCCCCCCCAATCCAGCAATTCACCTGCCGGGGTGTCATATTTTGGATGAAGCACTTAATTAAGGGCTACCCTCAGGTGCATGTAAAGACCCCATGGCACAATTTCAAAGAAGGAGGCTGGAAAGTTGTTCCTCAATGTACTGGCCAATAATCGTCCATCAATCAAGATCACCATCGCTGATAGTGGGCGGTACGGCGGCACAGTGGTTAGCACCGCTGCCTCGCCGTGCCAGGGACCCGGGTTCAATTTCGGCCTTGGGTGACTGCATGGCATTCGCACGTTCTCCTTGTCTCTGCGTGGGTTTCCTCAGGGAGCTCCGGTTTCCTCTCGCCCGCCAAAGATGTGCAGGTTATGGCGGGTGGGGGCGTGGGCCTAGGTGGAGTGTTCTTTCACGGAGTGCTCTTTCGGAGGGTCAATGCGGGCTCGATGGGCCAAATGCCCTCCTTCTGCACTTTAGGGATTCTATGATCATCTGCACACTGTTGGGTTGCTCGCAGTCTTTTGGCTGCTGTTTCCCACATTGCGAAAGGTGACCGCATTTCGAAAGTATTTTGCAGGTGGTAAATTGCTCTGAGAAGGTGCAAAACCCTTTGTCAATAAAGGTTCTTTTTCATGTTTCAAAGGTGGCTGAATAGGGAGATGGTGGCGTAACTGTAATCGTGCTGGACTCATACTCCTGAAACCCAGGCTAATGTTCCAGGATCAAGAGTTCAAATCCCACCATGCCAGCTTTTGGAAATTGAATTCAGTTAATAAACCGAGAAACGAAAGCTAGTCTCGGTAACTGCCGACTAGAAAACAATCATCGATTGTTTTTAAAATCCCCCGTCTGGTTCACTAATGTCCCTTTAGGGAAGGAAATCTGCCGTCCTTACCCGGCCTGGCCTACACGTGACTCCAGACCCGCAGCAACGTGGTTGACTCCTAACTGCCCCTCTGAAGTGGTCGAACGAGCTGCTCGGTTTAAGGGCAATTAGGGATGAGCGACAATCGCTGGGCCTTGCCACCGACGGCCACATCCTATGCAAAGGAATAGCTGTCTCATTGACCTTTCTGATGTTCCCATTCTCAATCCAGCCAGCCTTGTGTTTTCACTGAAGGCTATTGCCAGTTTGAGGGCAGACCTCACACACCCACAACATGAACATAGAACATAGAACAATACAGCCCCTTCGGCCCTCGATGTTGTGCCAAGCAATGATCATCCTACTCAAACCCACGTATCCACCCTATACCCGTAACCCAGCAACCCCCCCTTAACCTTACTTTTTTAGGACACTACGGGCAATTTAGCATGGCCAATCCACCTAACCCGCACATCTTTGGACTGTGGGAGGAAACCGGAGCACCCGGAGGAAACCCACGCACACACGGGGAGGACGTGCAGACTCCGCACAGACAGTGACCCAGCTGGGAATCGAACCTGGGACCCTGGAGCTGTGAAGCATTTATGCTAACCATCATGCTACCGTGAAGCTGCACCGTTTCAGGCAGAGCTGACTGACAATGGACGATTTTGCGCACATACAGATCAGTTCAGGGTTTTTAGTTTACGATCTGCATTGGTAACCTTGGTAACCAGGTGCAGGTTTTAGTGACTGGGAATCGGGGGGGGTGGAGTCCTCTAATGTGCAAAGTTTCAAAACCATTGGATGTCGGAATAAGAGGAGGCGATTTAACCTCGTGCATCTGTCCACCTGTTCCATCATTCAATCAGATCATGGTTGGGGCAGCACAGTTACATAGTGGTTAGCACTGCTGCCTCACGGCGCCCAGGTCCCAGGTTCGACTCCAGCTCTGGGTCACTGTCCGTGTGGAGTTTGCACATTCTCCCCGTGTTCTTGTGCCCCACAAACCCAAAGACGTGCAGGGAAGGTGGATGGGCCACGCTGAATTGCCCCTTAATTGGAAAAAATGAATTGGGTACTCTAAATTTCTAAAAGGAAAATCAGATCATGGTTGACCTGTCCCTCAACTACAGTTGCCTACTTTGACCCATATCCTTTAACACCTTGGCACAGTGGAAGTCCATTGATCATAGTCCTGAAATTAACCCCCAGCATCCATAATTTTGTGAAAGATTTCCAGATTTCTCCCACCCCTTTTGCAAATAGTGTGCAGCGCAGTAGTACACAATCGAGAGGGAGTGACCTTCGGGAATCATCAACATTGAGTCTGGGCCCCATGAAGTGTTGTGACATCAGGTCAAACGTGAGCAGGAAAGCCTCTTCCTGGTTACCATCTCCCTCCCTCAGCTGAGGAATCAATACTCCTCCGTATTGAACACTAAAGAGCGGGTCAGAGGCTGAGAACTCCGTGGGGAGTAATTCATCTCCTGACTCCCCAAAGCCTGTCCGCCATCTACAAGTCAGGAGTGTGGTGGAATACTCTGCACTTGCCTGGATGAGCGCATCTCCAACAACACTCAAGATGCTCGACACCATCCAGGATAATCCATCGCTCCCTCGGCACCCCTCCACCATCTCAAACATTCACTCCCACCACCAATGCACAGTGTCAGCCGTGTGTACCATCTTCAAGATGCACTGGCAGGAACTCACCGAGGCTCCTCAGACAGCACCTTGCAAACCCACGTCCACTACCATCTAAAAGGACAAGGGAAGCAGATACCTGGAAACACCACCACCTGGAGGTTCCCCTCCCAGCCACTCACCACCCTGACTTGGAAATATATCGGCCGTTACTTCACTGTCGCTGGGTCAAAATCCTGGAACACCCTCCCTAGCAGCACTGTGGATGTACCTACACCTGCACCGGTTCAAGAAGGCAGATCACCACCACCTCCTCAAGGGGCAATTAGGGATGGGCAATAAATGCCGGCCTCGCCAACGATGGCTACATCCCATGAACAAAATAATAAGTTTTATGGGGAGGATTAGGCTATTGAGTTGCAAGACCAGCCATGATCGTGATGAATGGCGCAGCAGGCTCGAAGGGCCAAAGGGCCTCCTCCTGCACTTATCTTCTATGTACCTATGTAAACAGACTAGCACGAATCTGAACTTTATGTTCACTTTTTCTGGATTCCCCGACCAGTGGAAATCATTCGGCTCTTTCTACCCGACTGAATTCCTTCATGATTTTAAACCCTTTGGTTAGATAAACGCTCAAACCTATAAAGCCAAGTGAATACAAACCTGGGGTACATTCCAAGCTGTGATTCTAAGTAAAATGGGGGAGCAGTGCCACAGCGGTATTGTCACTGGACTAGTAATCCAGAAACCCAGGGTATGCTCTGGGGTCCTGGGTTCGAATCCCACCAGCGCAGATGGTGAAATTTGAAATCAATAAAAATCTGGAATTAAAAGTCTAATGATGCAGCACGGTAGCACTGTGGATAGCACAATGGCTTCACCGCTCCAGGGTCCCAGGTTCGAGTCCCGGCTTGGGTCACTGTCTGTGCGGAGTCTGCACATCCTCCCCGTGTGTGCGTGGGTTTCCTCCAGGTGCTCCGGTTTCCTCCCACAGTCCAAAGATGTGCAGGTTAGGTGGATTGGCCGTGCTAAATTGCCCTTAGTGTCCAAAATTGCCCTTAGTGTTGGGTGGGGTTACTGGGTTATTGGGATAGGGTGGAGGCGTTGACCTTGGGTAGGGTGCTCTTTCCAAGAGCCGGTGCAGACTCGATGGGCCGAATGGCCTCTTTCTGCACTGTAAATTCTATGATATCTATGATAACCCATTGTCGTAAAAACCTATCTGTTTCACTAATGCCCTTTGGGGCAGGGAATCTGCTGTCCTTACCCAGTCTGGCCGACATGTGAAAATGAAAATCGTTTATTGTCACGAGTAGGCTTCACTGAAGTTACTGTGAAAAGCCCCTAGTCGCCACATTCTGGCACCTGTCTGGGGAGGCTGGTACAGGAATCGAACCGTGCTGCTGGCCTGCTTGGTCTGCTTTAAAAGCCAGCGATTTAGCCTAGTGAGCTAAACCAGCCCCATAGTGCTGGTCCCATGGGTCCCCAATGTGACCCATAGCGATGCGGTTGACTCTTAATCGCACCCCCCACATCCCACCCCCGGCCCCCCGAAACTGAAATGGCCTAATAAGCCATTCAGTTCAAGGGCAATTAGGGATGGGCAACAAATGCTGGCCTAACCAGCGACGTCCACGTCACAGGAATGAATAAAAAAACAAGTCAGCCATGCTCAGGACGTAAATCAGCTTCTGTCAACAACACGGAGGAAACGAATCAACCTCTTTCCAGTTCATTAAATTATTTTTCAAGGGCAGCAAGGTGGCGCAGTGGTTAGCACTGCTGCCTCACGGCGTCCCGGCTCTGGGTCACTGACCGTGTGGAGTTTGCACATTCTCCACGTGTCTGCGTGGGTTTCGCCCCCCACAACCCAAAGATGTGCAGGCTAGGTGGATTGGCCGCGCTAAATTGCCCCTTAATTGGAAAAAATGAATTGGGTACTCTAAATTTATTTTTTTTAAATATTTTTTTCAAACAGCTTCACACCCACGTGGTCCTAATAGAAGAGATGTGAGAAACAGTGCAGATGAAGAGAATGTGTTAATTTTCCTTTCGAAATGAGGCGAGAGTTCTGAGCTATGAGTAAAGTTGGGCAGGGTGAGTCATTCCAGGTGGGCGTTACATAGAATTCTCAATTATTGGCAACACAGAAACAGACCATTCAGCCCAACGGTTCAATCCTGGTGTTTATGTTCAACATGAGCCTCTCCCCCTCTAATCCTATCAACAAAACCTCCCTCGCCCTTTATCCCTCAGGCATTAATCTGCCTTCCCCTAAATGCATCTAGGCTATGCGCCTCAACTGCTTCTTGTACAGTTAGTTCCACATTCTAACAACCCTTTGACCAAATAGGTTTGTTGCCCCCCCCCCCCCCCCCCACCCCCTAGTTCTGCTCTTGATCACAACTTGAAACAATATCTCTATGTGTCTATCTAATCAAAGTGCGGCACAGTTGCTTCACAGCTCCAGGGTCCCAGGTTCGATTCCCGGCTTGGGTCACTGTCTGTGCGGAGTCTGCACGTCCTCCCCCTGTCTGCGTGGGTTTCCTCCGGGCGCTCCGGTTTCCTCCCACTCTCCAAAGGTGTGCAGGTTAGGTGGATTGGCCGTGCAGAATTGTCCCTCGCGTCCAAAAAATGTTAGATGGGGGTTACTGGGTTATGGGGATAGGGTGGAGGTGTGGGCTTAATTAAGGTGCCCTTTCCAAGCGCCGGTGCAGACTCGATGGGCCGAATGGCCTCCTTCGGCACTGTAAATTCTATTCTAAACTCTATCTGGCTCTCTCAGCCTTTCCCTTTCCAGAGTTGTTCAGCCTTGATTGATTTGGTATGACCTCGCACTCCTGGTATTCTTAGAAATCTTATTTGCAACTTTGCTCGATATCCTTTATCGACTAACAAGAGCTCGGCACAGTTCTTCGACAAAAAAAAAATTAGTTTGGTAAAACGGTATAATGATGGTTGATTTCACCAAATTCAATTTGGGAAAACCACTGTAATTCTGGATTTCTGATTTCGACCAAAACAGAATCTTTACGTCTTTGTGCACAAGAGCCTTGACAAAGTTTAATATTTTCATGAATATTTTGTTCACATCTACTTTCCAAATCTTGACTTTATCAAATCCAATGACGATGGCATCATGTAGCAAGGAAGGCCATCCAGTCCATTGCTCTGTGCTTGCAATTAATCTCACTGCGTGTTCAAGGTAGCACAGTGGTTAGCATTGTTGCTTCACAGCGCTTGGGTCCCAGGTTTGATTCCCAGCTTGGGTCACTGTCTGTGCGGAGTTTGCACGTTCTCCCCGTGTCTGCGTGGGTTTCCTCCGGGCGCTCCGGTTTCCTCCCACAAGTCCCGAAAGACGTGCTTGTTAGGTGAATTGGACATTCTGAATTCTCCCTCAGTGTACCCGAACAGGCGCTGGAGTGTGGCGACGTGGGGCTTTTCACAGTAACCTCACTGCGGTGTTAATTTAGGCCTACTCGTGACATTAAATATTATTATTATAATTTTCCTAATGCTGAGAAAATGTGGCTTTTTCAAGTACAGAGAAATGAAAATGAAATGAAAATCGCTTATTGTCACGAGTAGGCTTCAATGAAGTTACTGTGAAAAGCCCCTAGTCGCCACATTCCGGCGCCTGTCCGGGGAGGCTGGTACGGGAATCGAACCGTGCTGCTGGCCTGCTTGGTCTGCTTTAAAAGCCAGCGATTTAGCCGAGTGAGCTAAACCTCTAATCCTATCACCACAGCACAGGAACAGGCCCTTCGGCCTCCAAGCCTTAACCTATCATAATGCCTGCGTAACTAAAACCTTCTGCACTTCCGGGGTCCGAATCCCACTATTCCCATCCTATTCATGTATTCGCCAAGATGCCTCTTAAAGGCTGCTATCGTAACTCTAGTATTTATTTTATTCTCTTTGTGGTAGTATGACTAGGGGTATTACGGTACCTGGGAGTGTGAGCTGCTATTGGTGAAGAAGGCTCGCTGCCCATTGGCCCAAAGTGTTGTCTTCTCATTGGACGAGAGGAAGGTAGCTCCGCCTATGAGGCGGAGTATAAGAACCCATGATTCCCAGCAGCAGGTCATTGCTGTACTCCTGCTGCTGAGCTCACTTCTTGTAGATTAAAGCCTTCGATTCGGACTACTCCTTTCGTTTCTGTGTTCATTCATCGCGCATCACTCTTTTAAAAACTGCTTTTACCACCCTTTCAGGTCTCTCTCTTTCAAGCATTCCCTCAAAGTGAGGCTACTTGGCAGGGGGCGCAGCCTGGGGCAAGAGTTTGCACATGGAGCCTTTGAGCATGGGGAGACTGTTGCGCTACAGCTGCCCCACAATTCAGGCTGAGCAGGAAACAATCCTGCTCTTCTTGCCTGCCATCGGGGAGATGGTGGCCAAGTGGTAATGTCGCTAACTAGTAATCCAGAGGCCCAGGCTAATGCTCTGGGGATACGGGTTCAAATCCCACCACCATGGAATTTAAATTCAGCCGATTAAAATCAACTATCACTGATTGTCATAAAAACCCATTCGCTGAATAAAATCTGCCGTCCTTACCCAGTCGGACCTTTACGTGACTGCAGACCCACAGCAATGCGGCTGACACAATAGTCCTCTAGCCTATCAGTTCAAGGGCAATTAGGGATGGGCGACAAATGTTGGCCTTGCCAGCAACGCCCACATCCCATGAAAGAATATATCATTAAATAAGGTGTAACAGGCTATATTCACCCCCTCCCCCCCACCCACATTCCGGCGCCTGTTCAGGTACGCAGAAGGAGAATTCAGAATGCCCAAATTACCTAACAAGCACGTCTTTCAGGACTTGTGGGAAGAAACCGGAGCACCCGGAGGAAACCCACGCAGACTCAAGGAGAACGTGCAGATTCCGCACAGACAGTGACCCAAGCCGGGAATCGAACCTGGGATCCTGGCGCTGTGAAGCCCTGTGCTTAAATCAGTGATGCAACAATACAAGGTCTGCTCAGTTCGCCAAACATATTGGATCCACCATGATCCTATCTAGGGGACGGCACGGTGGTACAGTGGTTAGCACTGCTGCCTCACGGCACCGAGGGCCCGGGTTCGATCCCGGCCCCGGGTCACTGTCCGTGTGGAGCTTGCACATTCTCCCCGTGTCTGCGTGGGTCTCACCCCCACAACCCAAAGATATGCAGGGTAGGTGAATTGGCCACGCTAAATTGCCCTTAATTGGAAAAGAAAATAATTGGGTACTCTAAATTCTAGGACACAGGTTATACAGGATTGGATCCACCACAATCTATCCTGGACACAGGTCTGTTTCAGACATCCTTCTGTGTAAATCTCTGAAATCACATCAGTCTGTTGAACCCGTGGGAACAGCCTCGAGGTCAGCTTTGCTGATGTGTCACTTCTCTCAGTGGTTTCGTTACACTGTTCACTAAAGTCCCATAATGTCATAGTGAGTGGATTGTATCATTATTAATGGGTAGTTAGAAATTTTAAGATTTCCCCTCATACAGGGAAGGTTTGAGTTTCCTTTACTCTGCAGTTCAGCTAAAAATATTTGGGTGTTTTATTGACCCTTCAACTTTCCCTGCGTTAGTGTTTTACTCATTATCCACTGATTCATTCCAATATGTTCTATTCAGAGCAGGTTTGCAAACATCACTTTGGCCTCCAAACTCAACTCTGATCTCATCACCATCGACTTCGTTCCTCACCCCAGCCACTGTCTCAAGATGATCAAACTTTGGAGATCCCGAGTTTCAGACCTCATGTTCTCCAAAGTCTCCTTATCCCAAACCTGCCAAGACCTCAGGAGAAACGACACTTGACTCTTTCAGAGGAGGAAAGAAGGGTCCGGTTTGCCAGAGAGAGGGTGAGGAGTTTAGGCCTGGGCTCTGTGACTGTCAGGGAGCACCAGGGGCCTTGACCTGGTGCTGACATGTGGGCAGATTTTTGTTTTCCTGCCATGGCCACACTAACCCACAGAGCCACAATCCGACTGAGACCAGTGCTTCCGGAAGCTGCTTCAATTACCAGGCTGATCGGGCAAAGGGAGCTGAGGATTGAGGCTAAAAGGGAGAGGCTGACTGGATTATGAGGGAGAGTAGAGGAGCTGAGACCTGAAAGGAAGGTTGTTGTGGGGATGGAGCCTTGGGTTAGTTGGAAGCATGGGCTACGCCTGGCCCAGGAAAGGATCGGGGTGGGGGAGGGAGGGGGGGAGGGGGGGGGGGGGGGGGGTAAGCATTAGGGATAGGAACAAATGGTGAGCTCACAGACAAATACAGGAGGGATCAGGATGGCTGAACCTGTATCTGAGACTGATCCAGGGCCCAGCTCTGGGAGACTAGGGCACAACTCTGGGTCCGCGTCTGACTCTGAATATGGGACTTGGACATGTTCTCGATCTGGGTCGAGTTCATAGAACAGAGAACATACAGCGCAGAAGGAGGCCATTCGGCCCATCGAGTCCACGTATGGCCTCACCAAGGCCCTGTACAATTGCAGCACCGCATCCCTGCTTCTACGCTCGAAACCTCTTGCAATGAAGGCCAACACACCATTAGCCTTCTTTACCGCCTGCTGCACCTGCATGCTTACATAGAACATACAGTGCAGAAGGAGGCCATTCGGCCCATCAAGTCTGCACCAGCCCACTTAAGCCCTCACTTCCACCCTATCCCTGTAACCCAATAACCCCATCTAACCTTTTTTGGACACTAAGGTCAACGTAGCGTGGCCAATCCACCTAACCTGCACGTGAAAAATGAAAAAAAAAAATGAAATGAAAATCGCTTATTGTCACGAGTAGGCTTCAATGAAGTTACTGTGAAAAGCCCCTAGTCGCCACATTCCGGCGTCTGTTCAGGAAGGCTGTTACGGGAATTGAACCGTGCTGCTGGCCTGCCTTGTTCTGCTTTCAAAGCCAGCGATTTAGCCCAGTGTGCTAAACAGCTAAATGTCTTTAAACTGTGGGAGGAAACAGGAGCACCCGGAGGAAACCCATGCAGGGTTCTGGTTCTGAATTTGGTTCTGGATCTGGTTCTTGGTTGGAGTCAAGTTCTGGATCTGATTTTTCATCTGGTACTTGGTTGGAGTCAAGTTCTGGATCTGATTTTGGATCTGGTACTTGGTTGGAGTCAAGTTCTGGATCTGATTTTGGATCTGGTACTTGGTTGGAGTCAAGTTCTGGATCTGATTTTGGATCTGGTACTTGGTTGGAGTCAAGTTCTGGATCTGATTTTGGATCTGGTACTTGGTTGGAGTCAAGTTCTGGATCTGATTTTGGATCTGGTACTTGGCTGGAGTCAAGTTCTGGATCTGGGTTTGGACCTGAATTTCAGTCTACTGGATCAAGGACAGCAGAAACCTCTTTTGGTTCAGCTGCAATCCTCCCCCTTTCCTGTGGAAGTGCTCCGAGTTCTGATGGTCAGTGCCATTAATGTCAGCTCGCTCACTTACTTTCTCCAAGTAGCAATTCTTCTGATACCATCCTAGAGGCTGTTGAAATTTGTGAGGCATCGCAACTGACCTCAACCCTGGTTCTTAATCAATGTGCAAACGCAATGAGTCATTGAGGAACATTTGGGAGCGAGAACCGTGGCCAATTGGCTCGCGTCTCTACACTGGGGCACATTGGATACTCTGGTAAAGATGAGCTACCTCGCAACTGACTGTGTAGTAAGTGTGAACACCAGGCAATGTGGGTTGCACCCTCTTTGAACACATTATTGACGGCATTAAATGGGGAGTTTTGATTTCTTTTTGAAACAGGCCAAACAATGTGAAGGAAACTTCAAATCTGTTGCAAAAATAATGGGCAAAATATTAGCTACTAAAGTCTTTCACATTTAACCTTAATTATTTTCTGTTTCATAGAATCATTGAATTTACAGTGCAGTCGGAGGCCATTCAGCCCATCGAGTCTGCACTGGCACTTGGAAACAGCACCCCACTTAAGCCCACGCCCCCACCCCAGCCCTGTAACCCAGTAACCCCACCTAACCTTTTGGACACTAAGGAGCAATTTATCAAGGACAATCCACCTAACTGCACATCTTTGGACTGTGGGAGGAAACTGGAGCACCCGGAGGAAACCCACGCAGACACGGGGAGAACGTGCAAACTCCACACAGAGGCTGGATTTGAACCCGGGACCCTGGAGCTGTGGGGCAGCAGTGCTAACCACTGTGCCACCGTGCTGCCCGTTTGTACATTGAGAATTTACTGCCTGACCTCATGTTTCCAATCAGTTTGTCACCTCTGACTGTCAGATGGGTTGGAACTGCATTGGAGTTGGGAGCAGGTGGGTGAATTGGACAACAGTCCCACCCTATTTTGGTAGATCAAATCAGGGCAGGACCTACTCAGTTATGGTAGGGAGTTGGGGAGAGTTACAGAACAAAGAGATCTAGGGGTACAGGTTCATAGCTCCTTGAAGGTGGAGTTGCAGGTGGACAGGGTGGTGAAGAAGGCATTCAGCATGCTAAGTTTTATTGGTCAGAATATTGAATACAGGAATTGGGACGTCTTGTTGAAGTTGTACAAGACATTGGTAAGACCATTGATAAGACATGGGATACTGTGTTCAGTTCTGGTCACCCTATTATAGTAAGGGTATTGTTAAACTAGAAAGAGTGCAGAAGAGATTGACGAGGATGTTACCAGGACTTGATGGTCTGAGTTATAAGGAGAGGCTGGGTAGGCTGGGCCTTTTTTTCCTCGACCGTAGGAGGCTTAGGGGTGATCTTATAGAGTCTATAAAATAATGAGGAACATAGATAAGGTAGATAGTCAACATGTTTTCCCAAAGGTAGGGGAGTCTAGAACTAGAGGGCATAGATTTAAGGTGAGAGGGGAGAGGTACAGAAGAGACCAGAGGGGAAATTTCTTCACACAGAGGGTGGGGTGCATCTGGAACGGGCTGCCCAGAGGCAGTGGTAGAGGCAGGTAGGATTTTGTCTTTTAAAAAGCAGTTCGACGGTTACATGGGCAGGGTGGGTATAGAGGGATGTGGGCCAAATGCGGGCGGCATGGATAAGCTGGGCCGAAGGGCCTGTTTCCATGCTGTAAACATCTATGACTCTATAGACCAACTGGAGCTAAACGAGTAATCTCGCCCACATGTTGCTAGGCCACGGAGTCTTTTGGGGATTGTTGCTCTGGTAGCAAGTCCCTGGGGGGAAGCTATGGCGTCTCTGGGTGTTGTCGTGTTACTCAATCCCTCGTTTCTGTGGCTGCACAGCTGAGCCCGTGGAGCTCTTGTTTCTGCCAAATCCAGGAACGCTCCCGCTCGCAAAAACAAATTTCTTCTCGGACATTATTGCACTCCAGTGAAAATTGCCCCCCCCCCCCCCCCCCCCCCCCCCCCATTCGGCTTGGTCGTACCTCGTCTGAGCCCATTCGGCTTGGTGGTACCTCGTCTGAAGGCCGTGCTTTAGACACAAACCCGGGGAGGTAGGGTGTGGTGAAGGGTAGCCATAACCCGCACACACAAACATTCACACAATTCCCAATCGGAGTCACGTGAGCGGTGGCAGAATTCGCAAAGCTTTGTTAATGATAGGTTTGGACAATTCAGCCACCATCGCCCAAGCACCATCTTCGGGCTTTCCCATTGAACCAACATCAGGCATTAGCTACCACATCAAATTTCGAAAACAGCGGCCTCGCCTGCAAAGGCAAACCTCAACAGAAGGGGGGGGGGGGGGGGGGGGGAAGTATCAGTTTATCTACAAAACGCGACGGCCATTTCCTCTTCGAAAAACTGCGAGAAACCTGAAATAGGAATAGAAAATGCTGGGAAATATTCTGCAGTTGGCAGCAGTAACTGTGGAGAGAGAAACAGAGTTAGCGTTTCAGCTCCCTGACCCTTCAACAGAACAGGAAAGGTGAGAGAGGACAACGTAGCCACTTTCTTGTAGTTGTTCCTGAGGTGTGGACGAGCCTAGAACGGCAGTGATTACAGCCCATCCCTCCTTGCCCTGGGGATGTTTAGTGTAAACCATGCAGTGTGAGCTTGGATGCATGTCTGGGTAAAATTGGTGGAGCAATTCGACCTCCGCAGTAAATCGGTTGACTGGACGGCTGGTTCGTGACGCGGAGCGACGCCAACAGCGCGGGTTCAATTCCCGTACCGACTGAGGTTATCCATGAACTTTGCCCCTTGCCCAAGGTGTGGTGACCCTCAGGCTAAACCACCGCCAGTCAGCTCTCCCCCCTCCAAAGGGGTGAGCCGCCAGTGGTCCTCAGGTACTAAAAATTTTCAAAACTCAGTCCTCTTCACTAGGCCACAAATAACCAAATTTATTGAAGTTTATTTCCTAATTTGTTCCTGATGGGATTTGAGTTCGCCATTCGGTTACTAACCCGGTGCCATAACTGCTATACCAAATAGCAAAGCTATTTTGAATGCGTTATAAAAGGAAGCGGCAACCAATTACTGGTGAGACCCGGTGATTCCATGTTCAATTCCCGGCATCCTTTCCAACGCCCACCCCAGTGGCTCCCGCACTGAAAAGTGAGACTGTGGAGAGTAATTGAGTTCGAGATCAGACTCCGTACAGTCAGAGAGTTCGCAACTCTCCAGTTCCAGTCTCACACATCAGGAAGGCTGTTTGGATCAAACCGAGGAGGGATCCAGCGGCCCAGGTTAATACTCTGGCGACACGGGTTCAAATCCCATCACGGCATTTGGTGGAATTTGAAGCAATCTTTTTTTAAAATCTGGTATTAAGTTGGTCTCAGTAATGGTATGGTGACCCACAAATCCCTTGTTCATTTAGGTCCATATCAGGCGGCACGGTAGGACAGTGGTTAGCACTATTGCTTCACAGTGCTAGGGTCCCAGGTTCGATTCCCGGCTTAGGTCACTGTCTGTGCGGAGTCTGCACGTTCTCCCCATGTCTGCGTGGGTTTCCTCCGGGTGGGGGCTCCGGTTTCCTCCCAAAAGTCCCAAAAGACGTGCTTGTTAGGTGAATTGGATGTCCTGAATTGGTGAATTGGCAGCACGGTAGCATTGTGGATAGCACAAATGCTTTACAGCTCCAGGGTCCCAGGTTCGATTCCGGCTTGGGTCACTGTCTGTGCGGAGTCTGCACATCCTCCCTGTGTGTGCGTGGGTTTCCTCCGGGTGCTCCGGTTTCCTCCCGCAGTCCAAAGATGTGCAGATTAGGTGGATTGGCCGTGATAAATTGCCCTTAGTGTCCAAAATTGCCCTTAGTGTTGGGTGGGGTTACTGGGTTATGGGGATAGGGTGGAGGTGTTGACCTTGGGTAGGGTGCTCTTTCCAAGAGCCGGTGCAGACTCGATGGGCCAAATGGTAACTGTAAATTGTGTGAGTAAATTATGTGAGAGTGTGAATTCTCCCTCTGTGTACCCGAACAAGCGCTGGAATGTGGCGCCTGGGGGCTTTTCACAGTAACCTCATTGCAGTGTAAGTAAGCCTACTTGTGACAATAAAAATTATTACTTTTATCAAGGTCTGGCCTACAAGTGACTCCAGGTCCACAGCAATCTGGTTGACTCTTAGCTGAAATGGCTGAGCAAGCCAATTGTACCAAACTGCTACATTTTCGAAAAGAAACATCAGAACCGCCTAGCACCAATGGCACATACCATCCTGTCGACCCTGCAAAGACTCCCTTACCAACGTCTGGCGGGAGTGCTTGTGCCAAAATTGGGAGGGCTGCCTCACAGACTGGTCAAACAACCAGCTGGCATAAAAACAAAATATATACTGTGAATGCTGGAATTCTGAAATAAAAACAGAAAATGCTGGATATCAGTAGGATAAACCACAGCGCAGTCCTTGTGGAGATGACGCCCTGTCTTCACGTTGGGGATTACCTTCCATCGTGTTCCAGCCACTCTGTTCGGTGCTCCGCCTTCCACTCAAAGGCGGTTGATTTTTTCACCAGGTTGCGTAGGGCCGTGATGTGTGTGGCCAAATTCGGGATGAACTTGCCAAGGAAATTGGCCATTCCCAGGAAGCGCAGTACTGCCTTCTTGTCCTCGGGGACTTTCATTAACGCGATGGCTTTAATTTTATCTGTGTCTGGGCGCAAACCGTGTTGCGAAATCTGATCGCCCAGGAACTTCAGCGTGGATGTCCCAAAACAGCACTGGGCCTGTTTAGCTTGAGGTCGGAATACTTTCTTGAGTCGCGACACATGTTCCTCTGGGGTTGTGGACCAGATTATGATATCGTCAACATAGACACGAACTTCTTCTATTACCTCCACCATCCGTTCCATGATGCAATGGAAAACCTCTGACGACGAGATGATGCCGAATGGTTGTAGCAGAATCTGCCAAAAGGCGTGTTGAAGGTGCAGAGCCTTCTGCTGGATTCTTCAAGTTGGATTTGCCAAAACCCTTGGGATACGTCCAATTTTGTGAAGAAGCGCGCGTGTGCCATCTCACTCGTGATTTCTGTCCTCTTCGGGATGGGGTAATGTTCCCGCATAATGTTTTTGTTTCGATCCTTGGGGTCAATGCAGATCAGAGTGGACTCCAAAAATGATTTGGTCCCCCGAAGGCTTCTTTACGCCCACCATCGAGCTGACCCAGTCGGTTGGTTCAGTGACCTTGGAGGCTTGGCATCAGGCCGCAGTAGAATCTTGTACTCGTACAGCAGTGTGCCGATCCCGATAAATACATCTGGGTATTGGGTTAGGATGTCGTTGATGCTGGCTTGAAGATCCGAATGGGACGACGTTGTGGTGTAGACCCTTTGAATGAGGTTCAGTTGCTTTGCTGCGTGCGCACCTAGCAGGGACGCCCTGTCTGCTTTAACAATCTCGAAGCGTAAGCTTGCTTGTGTGTGTCGGCTGGACACCTGCCGATGGCAGGACCCTAGTGCCTTGATTGCGTTTCCATTGTAGTCCAGGAGTTTGCAGGCAGCTGGAAGGATTGTGTGGGGGGTTTCTTGATTCTCTTGACGTCCACCTGCGAAATCAGGTTGGCGGAGGCACCTGTGTCCAGTTTGAACTGGATGAGGCAGTGGTTGACCTTCATCACTGCATGCCATTCGTTCGCGATGTGTCCAGTGTTGCATATTCGCACTTCGTAATAATACCCACTCGGTAAGTGTTGTCCAGGTATTCATCATCTGGATCCGTCGCATTGCCTGGATCAGAGTCATGCATTCGGTGTTGCACACTTCTGATGCGCCGCTGTCGGAATTGGGAGCTCTGGCTCCTGATTGGTGGTGCAGACCTGCACAGGGCTGCATCGTGGTTTGGTTTCCCACAGCTTAAACAGCGTTTCCTCCTGCAGGGCAGTTCGCACGTCACGACGTCGGCGTCATGACGCTCAGTGCATCGTTGCACATGCGCGGTGCGGCTCCCGGACGTCGGCACCTGCGCAGTGCGGTTTTCGGCCGCTTCGTGTTCCCGATCGCATTGCGCTGGCGTCGGGCCCCGGGAAGAGCGCGCGAAATGGCAGCTTCCGTCAATGTGGAGGCGCTGCATCCGGGAGATGGCCTGAACTCCCACCACCTCGTGGGAGGCTTGTTTTTCACTTTCTGCCATTTTGTACTGTGAATAGCGATTTTTAGAGCGCTCATGCACAGTCCACGTTTCAATCGCGACTTAGAAATAGAAACTTACAAGATAATACATAGCTTAGAAAGGATGGACGCAAAGAAACTGTTTCCGTTAGGCGAGGAGTCGAGGACCCGTGGGCACAGCCTTAGAATTAGAGGGGGTAAATTCAAAACAGAAATGCGGAGACATTTCTTCAGCCAGAGAGTGGTGGGCCTGTGGAATTCATTGCCGCAGAGTGCAGTGGAGGCCGGGACGCTAAATGGCTTCAAGGCAGAGATAGATAAATTCTTGATGTCGCGAGGAATTAAGGGCTATGGGGAGAATGCTGGGAGGTGGAGTTGAAATGCCCATCAGCCATGATTGAATGGCGGAGTGGACTCGATGGGCCGAATGGCCTTACTTCCACTCCTATGTCTTATGGTCTTATGGTCTTATGGACTGGCAGGGTCATGTGCTTGATTTTCAACAATTGCTCTCGCAGAGGATCAGAGCGGACTCCAAAAATGATTTGGTCTCTGATCATGGAGTCAGTGATATCACCGAAGTTGCAGGATCGCGCTAGCAGTCTAAGGTTAGTTAGGTAGGAGGTGAAGGATTTGTCTTTACCTTGCATTCTCTGCTTGAAGATGAAGCGCTCAAAGATTTAGTTGGTGTCCGCCTCGCAGTGGCTGTCGAACGTTTCCAGGATGGTTTGGTACCTCGTTTTGTCCTGCCCTTTAGAAAAGTGAAAGGAGTTGAAGATCTCGATCGCATGGCCACCCGCAGTGGTGAGTAGAAGAGCTATCTTCCGAGCATCGGTCGCACCATTGAGGTCGGATGCTTCCACGTATAGTTGAAATTTCTGCTTGAATGATCGCCAGTTGGCACTAAGATTGCCGGTGGTCCTGAGCTGATGAGGAGCCTGAATCTTGTCCATTGTGCCTGTATTCAGTAGCTGGTTGTCACGGATCTTGCTGGGTTGAATTAAATAGATTGAAAAGTCACTCCTGGTATCATGTTGTGTTTATGCTGCTTCAGATAACACAGGCTGCTACTTGATGCAGTCTTTACTAAAGGATGCTCCAGACTCTGAAATGAGTTCAACGTGTTTATTGAACTATTAACACAGTTCTCAAATGAGTTCGACTCTCTGCTAATCTAACTGTAGTAACTCAGTCTAACTGTAGCAGCTTGCTCTAAGCCACGTGCTGGGGTGTGATGCTGCTGATCAACCCTGTCTAACTCTCTAGATGTCTGACTGTGGAAAGAGGCAGGGTATGAGTGCCTCATAGTGTTTATGTCATGCCCCCTTGTGGTGATGCCACCTCTGAGTGTCCTGACTGCCCATTGGTTGTGTCCTATTCTGAGTGTTCATTGGTTGCATGTTTGCATATCACGACAGGCAATTCATTAACAAACAGGAGAAGGAGGCTCCACAAATACCCCCATCCTCAATGATAGGGGAGCCCAGCCCGCCAGTGCAAAAAAGAAGGCTAAAGCATTTGTATCAATCTTCAGCCAGAAGTGCTGAGTGGATGATCCATCTTGGTCTCCTACAGAGGTCTTGGACATCACAGATGTCAGTCTTCAGCTATTTCACTTCATTCCACGTGATGTCAAGAAACGGCCGAAGGCACTGCATACTGCAAAGGCTATGGAACCTGACAATACCCCGGCAATAGTACTGAAGACTCTTGCTCCAGAATTTGCCGCACCTCTAGCCAAGCTGTTCCAGTACAGCTGGCATCTACCCGGCAATGTGTAAAATTGCCCAGGTATGCCCTGTCCACAAAAAGCAGGACAAATCAACCGAGCCAATTGCCACCCCATCAGTCTGCTCTCCACTTATTATCCTGACTTGGAAACACATCGACCATTCCTTCACCGTCACTGGGTCAAACTCCTGGAACTCCCTCCCTAACAGCACAGTGGGTGTACCTACATCACATGGTCCGCAGCGGTTAAAGAAGGCAGCTCACCACCACCACCTTCTCCAGGGCAGTTAGGGGTGAGCAACAGGGGCCTAGCCAGCGACACGGTGAGAGAATGTGTTTATATTCCGAGGAGGGAGAGGCAGAGGCTGCTGAGGGTTCACCGCAATTTGCGGAAGACGAGGAGGTTTGCAACTCGGCCCAGGGCTGAGGGGCAAGGCCAGCGAGGCGGCGAAAGCCGCGACGGGGTGAGGTCCACCGCTCAGAAATGAAGGGGGGGGGCAGCACGTGGCGCAGTGGGTTAGCCCTGCTGCCTCACGGCGCTGAGGTCCCAGGTTCGATCCCGGCTCTGGGTCACTGTCCGTGTGGAGTTTGCACATTCTCCCCGTGTTTGCGCGGGTTTCGCCCCCACAACCCGAAGATGTGCAGGTTAGGTGGATTGGCCGATTTAAATTGCTCCTTAATTCGAAAATATTAATTGGGTACACTAAATTTATTTTAGAACAGAACAGAACAGTACAGCACAGAACAGGCCCTTCGGCCCTCGATGTTGTGCCGAGCAATGATCACCCTACTCAAACCCACATATCCACCCTATACCCGTAACCCAACAACCCCCCCCTTAACCTTACTTTTTAGGACACTACGGGCAATTTAGCATGGCCAATCCACCTAACCCGCACATCTTTGGACTGTGGGAGGAAACCGGAGCACCCGGAGGAAACCCACGCACACACGGGGAGGGCGTGCAGACTCCGCACAGACAGTGACCCAGCCCGGAATTGAACCTGGGACCCTGGAGCTGTGAAGCATTTATGCTAACCACCATGCTACCGTGCTGCCCAAAAATTAAAAAATGAAGGTGAGAGCAGGGCCACACAAACTGTAAGTCCGCCTCTGCCTTGAGGAGATTATAGAGATAGGGAAGGGAGGGATTTGAAGGCAATTAGGATGGGAGCAGCTTCGGTCTGTATGCTCAATTGTGTCTGACAGTGAAACAGGTAAAGGTTGAAATAAAAAGTCAACTGCTTCACGGTGACATTAGAACCATAAATAAGCTCGCCAGCAGGGTGATTCAGCACAAAAGCATTGTATTGTGGTGATCCCGATATGTACAATTAATATGGGACCGGGGGCCTACACGGTCACCTTTTATTGATCATTTGCATTTGAGATCTTGTAGCTGTAATAATAATAGTTGTCGCAAAGGCTCCTAGGTCTGTGCTGATGGGTGGCGTGTTTTATCCCAGCCCAGCGGTACGCTCAGGAGTCTGAATCGCTTTAGTCTGAGTCACCAGAAGGCAAGCTCCACCCTCTCAGAGAGGCCTCCTGCTGCAGATTGGCTACTTCCGAAAGGTTACTGAAAGTCATTGCACTGACACAGTAATTGCTGGGGAGCGAGGCCTTGTCTCGGCAGCCGTGGGGGAGGGAGG
The DNA here is from genome assembly GCF_902713615.1 of Scyliorhinus canicula. NCBI lineage: Eukaryota > Metazoa > Chordata > Chondrichthyes > Carcharhiniformes > Scyliorhinidae > Scyliorhinus > Scyliorhinus canicula. Next base: position 22,482,192 of record NC_052167.1, read on the forward strand.
AAGGAAGAGGGGGATTGACAAGGCAGCCGGGATTACTCAGAATCGCCTGATGTTTCGGAGCTAAAAAAAAAAACCAGCACCACCCTATCATACCTTGTGCTGTGCCTGTAACGCACGATTCTCTCCAGTCATCTGTAAGGATGCAGAGCACAGAATCAGGCCACTTGACGCAATAGTGTTTATGCTCCACACAAACATCCAACCGCCCTCTTCCGCTCACCCCATTTATTTTTTGTTCTGTTCCTTTCGCTCTCACATAACCACTGAGCTTTCCCCGTGGACAGCACAGTGGTTAGCATTGTTGCTTCACTGAGGCAGGGTCCCACGTCCCATTCCCAGCTTGGGTCACTGTCTGTGCAGAGTTTGCATATTCTCCCCGCGTCTGCGTGGGTTTCTTCCTGGCGCTCCGGTTTCCTCCCACAAGTCCCAAAAGACGTGCTGTTAGGTGAATTGGACATTCAGAATATGACGCCACAGTGCTAACCACTGTGCTACCATGCTGCCCCCTATGGTGTCCCAATGGTTAGCACTGCTGCCTCATGGCACCGAGGGCACGTGTCCGATCCCAGCCCTGGGTCACTGTCATAGAACATAGAACAGTACAGCACAGAACAGGCCCTTCGGCCCTCGATGTTGTGCCGAGCAATGATCACCCTACTTAAACCCACGTAACCCGTATACCCGTAACCCAACAATCCCCCCATTAACCTTACACTACGGGCAATTTAGCATGGCCAATCCACCTAACCCGCACATCTTTGGACTGTGGGAGGAAACCGGAGCACCCGGAGGAAACCCACGCACACACGGGGAGGATGTGCAGACTCCACACAGACAGTGACCCAGCCGGGAATCGAACCTGGGACTCTGGAGCTGTGAAGCATTGATGCTAACCACCATGCTACCGTGAGGCCCCGTGTGGGTTTGCACATTCTCCCCGCGTCTGTGTGGGTCTCTCCCCTACAGCCCCAAGATGTGCAGGGTAGGTGGATTGGCCACGCTAATTGGAAAAGAAAATTGGGTAGTCTAAAAAATTTTTTAAATGGTGTCCCGATCGAGGGCAGCACTGTAGCATTGTGGATAGCACAATTGCTTCACAGCTCCAGGGTCCCAGGTTCGATTCCCGACTTGGGTCACTGTCTGTGCGGAGTCTGCACATCCTCCCCGTGTGCGTGTGGGTTTCCTCCGGGTGCTCCGGTGTTACTGGGTTATGGGGATAGGGTGAAGGTGTGGACCTTGGGTAGGGTGCTCTTTCCAAGAGCCGGTGCAGACTCGATGGGCCGAATGGCCTCCTTCTGCACTGTAAATTCTATGATAATTCTATGATCTCTTTGGAGCCAAAGTCCAGCTGAATGAGGCCCATGATTCCTCGAGCAAACCGGTCTGTGCAACTGGAATGTTAGGGCAGCACGGTAGCACTGTGGATAGCACAATTGCTTCACAGCTCCAGGGTCCCAGGTTCGATTCCGGCTTGGGTCACTGTCTGTACGGAGTCTGCACGTCCTCCCCGTGTGTGCGTGGGTTTCCTCCGGGTGCTGCGGTTTCCTCCCACAGTCCAAAGATGTGCAGGTTAGGTGGATTGGCCGTGATAAATTGCCCTTAGTGTCCAAAATTGCCCTTAGTTTTGGGTGGGGTTACTGGGTTATGGGGATAGGGTGGAGGTGTTGACCTTGGGTAGGGGGCTCTTTCCTAGAGCCGGTGCAGACACGATGGGCCGAATGGCCTCCTTCTGCACTGTAAATTCTATGATGCCAGTTGTATATATAACCTAGCACTTTGCCAAATTCTGGTAAGGATTCTGCAATGTTTCAGTGAGATTGGTTGATTCACAGTGATTACTGATGTTATGGTGGGTTATTGAGAAATCTGCGGATTCTATCTTGGTTGCATCTGTCATGTATTGTGCAATGCGACTGTTCGACACTGCTTGCCTGTTAATTCACATGCACCTCATATTAATCTTTCCACATCTATCTTGTCTAGCCCTAAAGAAGTATGTAGGTTTCAATTAAACCATTTCTCATTCTTTGAAACTAGTGAGTACAGGTCCCGTCTCTTCAACCTCTCTTCATAGGTCAGAACCGCCATCCCAGGAATCAGCCAGTCGATCGACCGCTGCACTCTCTCAATGATAAGGGGGCCAAAACCGTACCTGTACTATTCACTTCAAATATCTCTGTGGTAGAGAGTTCCACATTGTCACTACTCCCTGCCTCAATCGGTTTCTCCTGAATTCCCAATTGAATTTGGTTTGGATTTAGGTTTATTGTCACGTGTACCAAGGTACAGTGAAAAGTATTGTCCAGACAGATCATTCCATACATGAAGGACATACGATAAAAGCACAATGTAAGTACATAGACATCGGGCGAAGCATACGGAGTGTAGTACTACTCAGTAGAGAAGATGCAGGGAGATATCAGGGGCGAAATTCTCCGACCCCCAGCAGGGTCGGAGAATCGCCTGAGGCCGGCGAAAATCCCGCCCCCGCCGTGGCAGAGATTCTCCGCCACCCGGGAAGTGGCGGAATCTCGTCACTCCGATGGGCGAGGCTCCTGCGCCGATTCTCCGGCCCACGATGGGCCGAAGTCCCGCCGCTGGGAGGCCTCTCCCGCCACCGAGGTTTGAACCACCTCTGGTGGCGGCGGGATCGGCGGCGCGACCGGGCTCCCGGGGGGGGTTGGTTGGGGGGCGTGGGGCGATCGGACCCCGGGGGGGTGCCCCCACGGTGGCCAGGCCCGCGATCGGGGCCCCCCGCTCAGACTCCGGGCCAGTGCCCTGGGTGCTCTTTCTCCTCCGCCGCCGCCACGGCCTCCGCCATGGCGGAAGCGGAAGAGAAACCCACATCGCGCATGCGCCGGTGGTGACGTCAGCGGCACCGGGCGGCGGGCCTGAAAGGCCGCTGGCGCTGGTCTTTTGTGCCAGTCTTCTGGTGCCAACCGCTCCGGCGCGGGGCTAGCCCCCAAAGGTGCGGAGAATTCCCCATCTTTGGGGAGGCCCGACCCCGGAGTGGTTGGCGCCACTCCCCTACGCCGGGACCCCCCGTCACGCCGGGTAGGGGAGAATCCCGCCCCAGTTCAGTCCATAAGAGGGTCATTCAGGAGTCTGGTAACTGCAGGGTAGCGGTTTTTGAATCTGTTAGTGCGTGTTCTCAGACTTTTGTATTTCCAGGCCGAAGACAGCGGGAAGTATAGACAGAGTCAATGTATCGGAGGTGGCTTTGCGTGATGGACTGGGCTGTGTTTACGACACTCTTTGTAGTTTCTATTGAATTTATTAGTGGCTATCTTTATATTTACCCCCCCCCCCCCATCCCAATTCTGGTCTCATGGCCAAAGTTTACCGATCACTGTCTACGCAATGCACCTCGATGAATAAACATTTCTTTAGAAGAGTGTTACGTTGAAGAAGGTGGTAAATGTGTGTGCTATAACTGTCTGGTAACCGCACCGCCATTCAGGATTCACAGCCTCGCTGTGTTTTCAGCAGAAGTGGTGGGGGAGCAGTTCGAGAAAAAGACCTGAGGAAGGAGCAGTGCTCCGAAAGCTCGTGTTTGAAACAAACCTGTTGGACTTTAACCTGGTGTTGTAAGACTTCTTACTGAGAAAAAGAAACCGAGAGGTTATACCGAGCAACTAGATTTCCTGGAAACCCTGCCAGTGTCTGCGTGAGATTAACAGCATCAGACAACAGCTCTACGCCCTGACATGACCATTAGCATCTCCAGTTCCACCCTGAATACTAACAGGGTAATTTATAGCTGTGTGTTCTGGCGCCAAAGATCATCAGGTGGCCAAGATGGAGATCTTGATGTAAAATAGCATTTAGCACAGGACACCATCTTGGTAAAGAAGATACTGCGCTCAGTAGGATTGGCCTCCCATAACATTATTACCAGGCTGATGGTAACAAAGTGGTTGGCATAGTAGCATAATGGTTAGCACCGTTGCTTCACAGCACCAGGGTCCCAGGTTCGATTCGTGCCTCGGGTCACTATCTGTGCGGAGTTTGCACGTTCTCCCCGTGTCTGCGTGGGTTTCCTCCGGGCGCTCCGGTTTCCTCCCACAAGTCCCGAAAGATGCGTTGTTAGGTGAATTGGACATTCTGACTTCTCCCTCCGTGTTCACGAACAGGTGCCAGAACGCGGCGACTCAGGGATTTTCACAGTAACTTAATTGCAGTGTTAATGTGAGCCTATTTCTGACACTAATAAAGATTATGATTATGGTCAGTTACATTGCCTGCCACCGCTCATCGGCCATGGGTGGATCTGGGTGCGAGGATAGGACAGAGGGCATGAAGGCAGGGCACTCATTGGCCAACGGAGGGATGATGGCAATGGATGCCCCCTTGGCAATAGAGCTGCCTGCCTTCACCACATACACCCCTCCTCGGCCAGGTCCTGCTTGACTGACCCAGCTCCCCGGACCCCACAAACCCGGTTGTGAGGGCGCCATCCTTTCAGTACGCCCACTTCACCCAGACCATGGGCCTATGAAGTAGTCCCAGCAGTGGCCACTGAACCGGTGACATTAAGCCCACTGCCTGCCCTGGATGGGACCGACACCCAATGTTTACTGTACCCACAGTCTGTGGACTGCAGATTATTGAACAGAACGTCGGTTTAGCATAGAATAGAATCCCTACAGTGCAGAAGGAGGCCATTTGGCCCATCGAATCTACACCGATCCTCCAAAAGAGCACTCTACCCAGGTCCACTCCCCCGCCCACCCCACTCTCTACCCGTAACCTAAGCTGCACATCCCTGGACACTAAGAGACAATTTAGCATGGCTGATCCACCTAACCTGCACATTTTTGGACAGTGGGATGGAACCGGTGCACCCGGAGGAAACGCACGCAAACACGGGGAGAACCTCCAGACAGTTACCCAAGGCCGGAATCGAATCCGGGTCCCTGGCGCTGAGAGGCAGCAGTGCTAACCAACCGATGGAGCATGCAGAGACTGATCACGCAGCATAATATTCCTCTTAGACTGGATGTTAAATAAACTGTACAGATACTTCTAATGCGCCCGAGATTTGGCTTCAGTGTTGAGCAGGGCAGAACAAATTCAGTATCAGCTATGTATTATTTTTTGGAAATGTTATTATAAATTTAAACCATTTTTATACAAAGGATACAATAACACAGAATAGCAGCCAAACAGTAAGAATCCTTCCCTTCCCTTCAACACTACAACCTCACCATTAAACCCCCCACCTCCTAAAAGCTAACAGTGACCAACTCTTTAAAGTACATTATAAACGGCTGCCATCTATGGTAAAAGTCTTCCCCGCACTCCTCACGGTAACTTTGACCTTCTTGAGGTGCAAAAACTCCATCAAGTCGTCCAGCCAAGCTGAGGCGCCTGGGCAGTAGAGTCGATCTCCAGCCCAAGAGAATCCGCCTCTTTGCCACAAGCGAGGAAAAAGGCCAGGATGGCTGCCCCGGCCCGGGCACATCCGAAAGACGACAAATCGCCACCAGTGGGCAAGGCCCCAAAGCCAATGCCCAGGATTGCCAACATAGTCTGCACGTGTGTGTTTGAGACAACAGAATTGCAGTCTCACTTCCCCATTGCGGCCGTTCCTTCCCTTCCGCCTGGCTTTGGCCGACAGTGTTTTAATGAATCATATTGGCAGCTGGAGTTCACAGTCACCAGGCAGGTGTGGAGATGCCGGCGTTGGACTGGGGTGAGCACAGTAAGAAGTCTTACAACACCAGGTTAAAGTCCAACAGGTTTAATTCAAACACGAGCTTTCGGAGCGCAGCTCCTTCCTCAGGTGAATGGCGAGGTATGTTCCAGAAACATTTATATATAACCAGCATCTCTGACTTTGTCTATATAAATGTTTCTGGAACATACCTCGCCATTCACCTGAGGAAGAAGCTGTGCTCCGAAAGCTCGTGTTTGAATCAAACCTGTTGGACTTTAACCTGGTGTTGTAAGACTTCTTACCAGGCAGGTCTGACTAAATTGACCATCTTGTGGGAGTGGAATATGTGAAGTGCGATATGAATGCCCTCAAATCATTAGCAGCTCGACCGAGAAAACCAGCTTCTGTTGTCACAGTTTTGTCTGGCTGATTGTGTTTTACTACATGAGCATTCTGATTCTAAATTTTCCCCAAACTCCCCCTCACCACCTGTACCATCCCCCTTGCCAGCCTTTTCCCCCTCAACCACCCTTTCCCTCGCCCTCCCTTACTCCCTCCCATCATCCCACTCCCCTCTCCTCCCACCCGCTCTATCCACCCCCTTGTCTTCTCCCACGTCTCATCTCCGTCCCTCTCACTCCGTCATCTCGCACCCCCATTTCCTCCATCACCGTCCCCTCTTCCTCCCCATCATCTCCCTCTCTCCTCTGCCTCCCTTCTTTCCCACATCTCCGCTCTCCTTTCCCTCACCTCCCCCTCCTACATCTCCCTCTCCCCTCCCAATCTGCCCCCTCCCTCCCCATCACACCCCTCCCTCTCTCATCACCCATCCCTTCCCTCATCACCCTCCACTCCCTCATCACCCTCCACTCCCTTCCCTCATCACCCTCCCCTCCCTTCCCTCATCACCCTCCCCTCGCCTCAACACCCTCCCCTCATCTCATCACCCTCCCCACCCCACCCCTCATCACCCTCCCCTCCCCTCCTTCCCTCATCACCCTCCCCTCGCCTCCCTCATCACCCTCCACTCCCCTCCCTCATCACCCTCCACTCCCCTCCCTCATCACCCTCCACTCCCCTCCCTCATCACCCTCCACTCCCCTCCCTCATCACCCTCCACTCCCCTCCCTCATCACCCTCCACTCCCCTCCCTCATCACCCTCCACTCCCCTCCCTCATCACCCTCCACTCCCCTCCCTCATCACCCTCCACTCCCCTCCCTCATCACCCTCCACTCCCCTCCCTCATCACCCTCCACTCCCCTCCACTCCCCTCCCTTCCCTCATCACCCTCCACTCCCCTCATCACCCTCCACTCCCCTCATCACCCCCCCTTCCCTTCCCTCATCACCCCCCTTCCCCTCCCTCATCACCCCCCCTTCCCCTCCCTCATCACCCCCCCTTCCCCTCCCTCATCACCCCCCTTCCCCTCCCTCATCACCCCCCCTTCCCCTCCCTCATCACCCCCCCTTCCCCTCCCTCATCACCCTCCACTCCCCCTCCCTCATCACCCTCCACTCCCCTCCCTCATCACCCTCCACTCCCCTCCCTCATCACCCTCCACTCCCCTCCCTCATCACCCTCCACTCCCCTCCCTCATCACCCTCCCCTCCCTCATCACCATCACCTTCCACTCCCCTCCCTCATCACCCTCCACACTCCTCCCTCATCACCCTCCACTCCCCTCCCTCATCATCCTCCACTCCCCTCCCTCATCACCCTCCCCTCCCCTCCCTCATCACCCCCCCTCCCTCATCACCATCACCTTCCACTCCCCTCCCTCATCACCCTCCACACTCCTCCCTCATCACCCTCCACTCCCCTCCCTCATCACCCTCCACTCCCCTCCCTCATCACCCTCCACTCCCCTCCCTCATCACCCTCCACTCCCCTCCCTTCCCTCATCACCCTCCACTCCCCTCCCTTCCCTCATCACCCTCCACTCCCCTCCCTCATCACCCTCCACTCCCCTCCCTTCCCTCATCACCCTCCACTCCCCTCCCTCATCACCCTCCACTCCCTTCCCTCATCACCCTCCACTCCCCTCATCACCCTCCACTCCCCTCATCACCCTCCACTCCCCTCATCACCCTCCACTCCCCTCCCCTCATCACCCTCCACTCCCCTCCCCTCATCACCCTCCACTCCCCTCCCCTCATCACCCTCCACTCCCCTCCCTTCATCACCCTCCACTCCCCTCCCTTCATCACCCTCGACTCCCCTCCCTTCATCACCCTCCACTCCCCTCCCTTCATCACCCTCCACTCCCCTCCCTTCATCACCCTCCACTCCCCTCCCTTCATCACCCTCCACTCCCCTCCCTTCATCACCCTCCACTCCCCTCCCTTCATCACCCTCCACTCCCCTCCCTTCATCACCCTCCACTCCCCTCCCTTCCCTCATCACCCTCCCCTCGATTTCCGTCATTTCGCATTCCTTCCACTTCCCCGCGCTCCCCGCCCAGCTGCAGCCGGGTTACTGCCGGTCATTGACTTTTCCGCTGGAGTTCAGGGCGGCGGTTGGGAAGCTGCCGCGCGCGCGATGGCCGGGCGGCCAATGGGGGAGCCGCGGCGGCTGGCGCGAGCCCGCCGGAAGTTGTCCTGCTGGCCGGGGATTGGCTGCCGGGCGTCGCCGGGGTGATGGCGATGGCCGAGCGAGGGAAGGGAGGCGGGGCCGGAGCCCGGGAGGCGGGTCGTTGCCGGGGTGACGGCCTTGGCGGGAGGAAGGCCTCAGGCTTCAGGCCTTCGGTCCCCTCTCGCCACAGGGGCAGCAACAACCGCCGAGCGAGCGTCTCCACCGAGTGCGCAGCAGCAACAGGATAGTAAGTGCGTCAAGGCAACACTCACCCCACTCACCGTGTTAATTGCTGTTAATGTCAGCTGACCTGTGACACTAATAAAGATTATTATTATTCTGGGTCTCCAAACTGTGGCCTAAATTAAATAAACCGCATCCTCGCCCCCTGCTGCTGCTGCTGCTCCCAAACTGAACACAATCTCAAAGGAAACGGAAAACATCAAAACAAAATGAGATTGAATGGGTCAGTTACTGCACCCAGGTCCCCGCAGTGCCCATGGGGCATGAACAGCCTCGGAAGGTGCCAGCACCCACTGCCTGCCCCCTTACCGCACCCAGGTCCCCGCAGTGTCCATGGGGCATGGACGGCCTGGAAGGTGCCAGCACCCACTGCCTGCCCCCTTACCGCACCCAGGTCCCCGCAGTGCCCATGGGGCATGGACGGCCTGGAAGGTGCCAGCACCCACTGCCTGCCCCCTTACCGCACCCAGGTGCCCACGGGGAAGGAAGGCCTCAAGGGCGGCAGCAGTCCCTTTTCCAGTGGCACGCCTGAGTAAACATAGCTGCAGCCCCACTCTCTTTATGCACGTGTGTGCGCCTTCCAAAAGTGATGGGTGTGCATTTATGGGATCTTTTACTATATCTGAACGGGCATCCCGACAGTCAGGGCTGAAAGTTTTGTGGTCAAATCCTGTTGTGGGGTTGGGGAGGCATTGATCCGACAACTGTTTGACTCTTGGGCGAGAGTGCCCACACATCGCCTCCCGCCAAAGGGGAGGCAGGACGGTAGTTTCTAGGGGAGAGGTAGGTGAGGGTAGAGTCTCAGATATTTACAAAGAACTAATGGGAGCAGAGGATACACAGACTGATGATCTGAAGCTTAAGTGGGAAGCGGAACTGGGTGGGGGGGGAGGAGTTGGAGGACGGTATTTGGGCAGAAACTGGGCAAAGTAAACACGACCGCAACATGCGCCAGGCTCAATCTGATCCAGTTTCAGGTCGTGCACCGGGTGGCCCACATGACGGTGGCCCGGATGAGTAAATTTTTCGGGCTGGAGGACAAGTGTGCCAGATGCGCCGGTGGGCCGGCTAATCACGTGCACATGTTCTGGTTGTGCCCGAGACTCGGGGGGGGGGGGGGGGTACTGGCAGGGTTTCGCGGACATCATGTCCCGGGTTTTGAAAACTGGGGTAGTAATGAGTCCTGAGGTAGCAATCTTTGGGGTGTCGGAGGACCCGGGAGTCCAGGAGGAGAAAGAGGCCGATGTCTTGGCCTTTGCTTCCCTGGTAGCCCGGCGACGAATACTGTTGGCATGGAGAGACTCAAAGCCCCCGAAGATCGAAGCATGGCTATCGGACATGGCGAGCTTTCTCGGTCTAGAAAGGGTTAAGTTCGCCTTGAGAGGTTCACTATCGGGGTTCGCCTGGAAGTGGCAGCCATTCATTAACTTCTTCGCGGAGAATTAATCGTCAGCGACTGGGGTGGGGGGGGGCGCTAGGGTAGTGTAGAGTAGGTGGTTTAGGCAGGTCCTTGCGCGAATGGAGTGGTTTGCACTATGTGTTATTTGCTTTTCCTTTTGTACGGTACTATACAATGTCATTGTTTTATATGGCAAAAATATCTCACTAAAATTGTTTATTAAGAAAAAAAGAGTGCCACACATCTGAACCTTGCCGACATCCATACTAGTCTGAAAACGCCCTGATCTGGTAAGCTAAGCAGACACTCGACTGGTTAAGTACTTAAAACCTCTTGCAGCTGGTGGAGTCTCACCATTTAAGCACTTAACCAATCCACAGTCTGCTTAGTGTCCCAGATCAGGCGTTTTCAGACTAGTACAGATGTAGGCAAGGTGCGTTTATGTAGCACCTTTCACATAATGCACTTTGATGGCATCGGATGCTTTTTTAAACCCTCCATCCTTTACATTTTCACTGTTCACTCTTGCTATAATCATAGAATCCCTGCAGTGTAATGGGCGGCACCTTGGAGCAGTGGTTAGCACTGCTGCCTCACAGCGCTGTGGACCCGGGTTCGATCCCGGCCCCAGATCACTGTCCGTCTGGAGTTTGCACATTACCCCCGTGTCTTCCTTGGTTCCGCCCCCACGACCCAAAGATGTGCAAGGTAGGTGGTTTGGCCGCACTAAATTGACCGTTAATTGGGGGGAAAAAAAGAATTGGGTACTTTAAATTTAAAAAAAAAATCCCTACAGTACAGAAGGAGGCCATTCAGCTCATCGAGTCTGCACCAACCCAGTGGGCAGCACGGTGGCGCAGTGGTTAGCATTGCTGCCTCACAGCGCCGAGGTCCCAGGTTCGTTTCCGGCTCTGGGTCACTGTCCGTGTGGAGTTTGCACATTCTCCCCATGTTTGCATGGGTTTCGCCTCCACAACCCAAAGATGTGCAGGTTTGGTGGATTGGCCATGCTAAATTGCCCCATAATTGGAAAAAATTACTTGGGTACTCTAAATTTATTTAAAAAAAGAGTCAGCACCAATCCTTCGAATGTGCACTGTACCCATGTCCACCCCACCCTAGCCCCATAAACCCGTAACCTAACCTGCACATCCCTGGCACTAAGGGGCAATTTAGCTTAGCCAATCCACCTAATCTTTATACCTATAAGCTCTCTGTTTTTTAAAAATAAATTTACAGTACCCAATTCATTTTTGCCAGTTAAGGGCAATTTAACGTGGCCAATCCACCTACACTGAACATCTTTGGGTTGTGGGGCGAAACCCACGCAAACACGGCGAGAATGTGCAAACTCCACACGGACAGTGACCCAGAGCCAGGATCGAACCTGGGACCTCAGCGCCCTGAGAAAGCATGCTAACCACTGCACCACCATGCTGCCCTAGCCTCTTTGGTTTTGATGGCCAGACCCTGCAGTATACACAGAGACACACACAGCCAAGACTCCCAGTGGGGCAGTAGAAGGGGATGAGGCCATGCACCACCTTGAGCCTGTTCCGCCAGTCGATGAGGTGGCTGATCTTCAAACTGAACTGCGTCCACTGCACCTTGCTGAATAACAGGGGTCCTCAAAAATCTCTCAATCTCCAGATTCAAAATCAACAATTGATCTAGCACCGTAGAGGAGTCCAAAATGTAGAAAGATTTACTATATGGCTGGAGAAGATTCTGTCCATTGTGTCGCAGCCAGCAGAAAAAGACCCATCTGGTCTAATCTCATTTTCCTGGTCCTGTGCTCTGTAGGTTACAGCATTTCAAGCACACATCTGAGTATTTTAAAAAATATGATGAGACTTTCTGCCTCAACCACCTTTCAAACATTCGAGTTCCAGACCCCAATTACTGTCTGTGTGAAAACATTTCACATTCACACCCCTCTAATCCTTCTACCAATTACTTTAAATCTACAGTCTCTGGTTATTGACTTCTCTGCTAAGAAAATGATCCATCCCATCCACTCTACGTAGGCCCCTTATAAGTTTATACTCAATTAAATCTCCAATCAGCCTTCTCTATTCCAAAGAAAATAACTCCCGCCTATCCAATATCTCCTCAGTGTAAACAAATCACTATTTCTTGCAACACATCACATTATCCCGACAAGACTTCTAACCAAACTCCGCAATCTTGTACTTGACCCCTCCCTGTGCAGCTGGACCCTTGACTTCCTCACCAACAGACTGCAATCTGTCAGGATAGGCAACAGCACCTCCTCCACAATAGTCCTCAACACCTGTGCCTCGCAAGGATGTGTGCTCAGTCCTCTACTGTACTCCCCATACGCACCCGACTGTGGCAAGATTTAACTCCAACTCAATCTATAAGTTTGCGGATGATACGACTGTGATGGGTCGTATCTCAAACAACAACAAATAAGACTACAGAAGGGAGCTAAATCCCTTGGTTGCACGGTGTACCGATAATAAGCTCTGTCTAAATGTCGGAAAGACCAAGGAACTGATCATAGACTTCAGGAAGCGTAGCACGACACCCCCCCTCCCCCCCATCTGCATCAATGGCTCCGAAGTGAAGATGGTCGAAAGCTTTAGGTTCCTGGGGGTCCACATCACCATCAGTCTGTCCTGGTCCACTCACGTTGATGCAACAATCAAGAAAGCCCAACAACGTCTCTACTTCCTACGGAAACTAAAGAAATTCGGCATGTCTGCATCGACTCTCAAACTTCTACAGATGTGCCATAGAGAACATCCTATCCGGCTGCATCACAGGTTGTTATGGCAACTACTTGGCCCAAGATTGCAAGAAACTGCTGAGTGTGGTGAACTCAGCCCAACGCATCACAAGCTTGCCACCCTCACGTTGATTTTGTCTATACCTCCCGCTGCCTCAGGAAGGCAGACACATTATCAGACACCCCTCCCATCCAGGCTTTGCTTCTTCCAGACGCTTCCATCATACAGAAAGTACAGAAGTCTGAAGCCCGCACATCCAGACATAGAAACAACTTCTTGCCCACAGTTACTAGACTCCTCAACGACTCTCCCTCGGGCTGATCTGTTCCCTGTAAGAACACGACGCCCTATGCTGCTCTTGCTCATGTATTTGCTTTGATTGGCCCCTTGTTCCGCACTGTAACCAATCACTGTCGATGCACCATTTGTCAATGTTCTCTGTGGATTATTCTTTTGTCTACTATGTACGTACTGTGTACGTTCCCTTGGCCGCAGAAAAATACTTTTCACTGTACTTTGATACATGTGACAATAAATCAAATCAAATCAACAGCTTCTGTAAATCCTTTCTGTATCCTCTATTATGATCACATGCTTCGTGTAATGTGATGACCAGCACTGTACGTGGTCTAACTGGCATTTTATACAGTTCCATCATATCCTCCCTGCCCTTGTACACTAGATCTTGGTCAATGCAGGAAAGTGTTCTTCATAAAATAAAGACAGACTGTTCTGGAAAAACTGAGTAGTTATTTGGTTTGTCTGCTTCTGTATAATTACCTTACATGTAAATAAATTTGACTGACCGTTTTAGCCCAATTGCAAAACTGCAATGGCTTCCCACTCATGCAGGGCCCAGTTAGGATACAATTGAGTTCCCACGCAAGTAATGGAACTGTTGATTTGTAGATTTCTGATTCTGAGGGAGAGTCATATTGAGTTTGAAACATTGATGAAATGAATGAATGAATGAAAATCGCTTTTGTCACAAGTAGCTTCAAATTATGTTACTGTGAAAAGCCCCTAGTCGCCACATTCCGGCGTCTGTTCGGGGAGGCTGGTACGGGAACTGTTTATTTCTTCACAGATGCTGCCAGACCTGCTGAGCTTTCCCAGCACATTGTATTTTTATTTCAGACTGTAGTGCTGGATTAAAGTATTCTGCATGCCTTTTTAAAAAATAAATTCAGAGTGCCCAATTAGTTTTTTCCAATTAAGGAGCAATTTTACTGTCTGTCATTCTTCCACGACTGCATTTGTGGCCGGGTATCCCTAGAAAGGGAGCATGTGGTGTCCACGGACACCATCAAGGCTTTCCGCGACCCATTGGCACCGCAGGAGTTGGGGTGCTTTATTGACTCCTTTAATTGCACTCTTATTTATTCCATTGATCTTTGTTATGTTCGGGCAGTGCCCCTAACAGGAGCGGACCTTTTCTGCTTTGTACCTAAGTTTGTTTCCTTTCTTCTATTTTGTTGGTGGACCTCAAAAAAGTGGCCTATCCACCTACCCCACTCCTCTTTTTGGCTTGTGGGAGTGAGACCCACACAGACACTGGGAAAATGTGCAAACTCCTCACTGACAGTGACCCGGGGCTGGGATTGAACCCGAGTCATCTGTATGCCTTCTTGACTACCTTATCTACCTGTCCTGCTATCTTCAGAGATCTGTGGACGTGCACTCCATTGTCCCTCAATTTGTGTGTCTCCATATCCTACCATTTATTGTGTACTCCTTTACCTTTTTCCTCTCCAAACGCATTACCGTACACTTCCCTGGATTATATTCCATTGGGCAACTTTCCTGTCCCCTCTGACCAATCCTTGAATAGCTTCCTGCAGCTTTCTTCTTCATTATCAACCACACGACCAGTTGTTGCATCATCTGAAAACTTCTTTTTTTAAATAAATTTAGATTACCCAATTATTTTTTCCAATTAAGGGGCAATTTAGCGTGGCCAATCCACCTACTCTGCACATTTTTGGGTTGTGGGGGCGAAACCCACGCAGACACGGGGAGAATGTGCAAACTCCACACGGACAGTGACCCAGAGCCGGGATCGAACCTGGGATCTCAGCGCCGTGAGGCGGTTGTGCTAACCACTAGGCCACCGCGCTGCCCCATCTGAAAACTTCTTAATCATGCCCCCTACATTTAAGTCTAAATCATTGAGACATACCACAAAAAGCAAGGGACCGAATAAAGGGAGCACTGTGGAAACCTGCAGGAAGCAGCCTTCAAGTCACAGAAACATCTGTCTGCCACAGCCCTTTGCTGCAACTTAACTAGGTTTGGATCCCATATGCTTAGATCAGATGAGCCTTTGGGGTGGCGCAGTGGGTTGTGGGGCTGAGACCCACGCAGACACAGGGAGAATGTGCAAACTCCACACGGACAGTGACCCAGAGCTGGGATCGAATTCGGATCCTTGGTGCCATGAGGCAGCAGTGCTAACCACCATGCCACCAACAATCATTGCATTTTTGTATAACCTTTTCTTGTAGTTTTACGTTGTCTCTTCCCTCTTAATTTGCCATAACTATCCTATGACTTAATTGTCCCTTAATAGTGTAAACAGACCCATTTCTATTGTTAAATCTGTTAGAACATTGCCTCCTTGTTGGCTCTAGTACATATTGCTGCAGGAAACTATACCAGACCCAGTCAAGAAATCTGATCTGCTTTCCCCAGTCCATAATGAAAGTTAATATCCCCCATTAAAACTACTTTGCCTTTGTTACAGGTTGGTCTAAGCTCTGCATTAATACAGTCTTAACACTTGACAGCTGCTTCTGGAGGCCTGTACACAACTCCCAAAACAATCCTTTTTTTGTAAAAAAAATAATTTTTATTGGAATTTTTACAAAATATAAACATCTCAACTCTATTAACAAAACAACCGCGGTAACACCCCAAAAACAATACCCACCCAACTTCAAAGGCAACTACAAACAAAAGAACACCGAAACAACAAAAGGGAAAGAGATAACACCCGCCACATCCCGCAAACCCATGTACACAGTTCTCCCACCAATCCAAAGGAGGGGGGCCCCTCCCTCCTCCTCCTCCCCCCCCCCCCCCCCCCCCCCCCCCGGGTTGCTGCTGCCGTCGGCCTATTTCCCTACCGTTCTGCCAGGAAATCCAGGAAAGGCTGCCACCGCCTAAAGAACCCTTGTACTGATCCCCTCCGGGCAAATTTCACCTTCTCCAATTTAATGAACCCCGCCATACCATTGATCTAGGCCTCCACGCTTGGGGGCCTCGCATCCTTCCATTGGAGCAAGATCCTCCGCCAGGCTACTAGGGACGCAAAGGCCAGAACACCGGCCTCTTTCGCCTCCTGCACTCCCGGCTCCACTGCAACCCCAAATATTGCAAGTCCCCAGCCTGGCTTGACCCTGGATCCCACCACCCTCGACACCGTCCTTGCTACACCCTTCCAAAACTCCCCCAGTGCTGGGCACGCCCAAAACATATGGGCGTGGTCTGCTGGGCTCCCCGAGCACCTCGCACACCTGTCTTCGCCCCCGAAAAACCTACTCATCCTCGTCCCAGTCATGTGGGCCCTATGCAGCACCTTGAACTGTATGAGGCTAAGCCTCGCACAGGAAGAGGAGGAATTCTCTCTCCAGGGCGTCCGCCCACGTCCCCTCAATCTCCTCACCCAGCTCCTCTTCCCATTTACCCTTCAGTTCCTCCACCGAGGCCTCGTCAACCTCCTGCATCACCCGGTATATGTCTGAAATCCTCCCTCCTCCAACCCACACCCCCGAGAGCACCCTATCCCGCACCCCTTGTGGGGGCAGCAAGGGCAACCCCTCCACCTGCTGCCTGGCAAACGCCCTCACCTGCATGTTCCCTAAACACTAAACATGTTCCCCGGGAGGAGACCAAACTTCCCCTCTAACTCCCCCAAGCTCCGAACCTCCCCTCCACAAACAGATCCCTTAACCTCCCAACCCTTGCCCTGTGCCAGCCCAGAAATCCGCCATCAATGCACCCTGGGACAAACCGATGGTTCCCCTGTATCGGGGCCTCCATCGAGCCCCCCACTTCTCCCCTATGCCGTCTCCATTGCCCCCAGATTTTGAGGGTAGCCGCCACCACCGGGCCCGTGGTATACCTCGTTGGAGGGAGCGGCAACGGCGCCGTTACCAGTGCCCACACATGACGCCGCCTCCATCCTCTTCCATGCTGCCCCTTCCTCGTCCATTACCCACTTACGCACCATCGCTGCGTTGGCAGCCCAATAGTACCCACAGAGGTTGGACAACGCCAGCCCCCCCATCCCTGCCGTGTTCCAGGAACACTCTTCTCACCCTCGGAGTCCCATGCGCCCACACAAATCCCGTGATACTCCTGTTGACCCTCCTAAAAAAGGCCTTCGGGATAAAGATGGGGAGGCACTCGAACAGGAACAAAAACCTCGGGAGCATCGTCATCTTAACGGACTGCACCCTCCCCGCCAGTGACAGCGGTAACAAATCCCACCTCTTAAACTCCTCCTCCATCTGCTCCACCAACCTTGTGATGTTGAGCTTGTGCAGGGCCCCCCAACTCCCAGCCACCTGGACCCCTAGGTACCTGAAGCTCTTCCCTGCCTGCTTCAGTGGGAGCCTACCAATCCCCTCCTCTTGATCCCCCGGATGCACCACAAACAACTCGTTCTTGCCCAGGTTCAACTTATACCCAGAGAAACCCCGAATTCACTAATGTACTAATTCACTAGCGGACGTTGGTCCCTCTCTTCCCCCAGCCCGAGGTCCACCCAGTGCGGGACATGATCTGAAATGGCAATGGCGGAGTATTCCACATCCTCCACCCTCGAAACCAATCCCCTGCTCAGGACAAAAAAAAATCAATCCTCGAGTAGGCCTTATGTACGTGGGAGAAAAACGAGTACTCCCTGGCCCTTGGCCTCGCAAACCTCCAGGGACCCCCCCCCCAATCTGGTCCATAAATCCCCTCAACACCTTAGCCGCCGCCGGCGGCCTCCTACCCATCCGGGACTTGGATCGATCCAATGGGGGATCCAGTACCATGTTGAAGTCCCCCCCCCCAATGATCAGGCCCCCCACCTCCAGGTCCAGAATGCGGCCCAACATATGCCGCATAAACCCCGCATCGTCCCAATTTGGGGCGTAAACATTCACCAACACCACGCGCTCCCCCTGCAGCTTACCACTCACCATCACATATCTCCCGCCACTGTCAGCCATCACATATAACGCCTCAAATGACACCTTCCCCACCAGAATCGCCACCCCCCTACTCTTCTCATCCAGCCCTGAGTGAAATACTTGGCCCACCCATCCCTTCCTCAGCCGAACCTGGTCCACCACTCTCAGGTGTGTCTCCTGGAGCATGGCCACATCCGCCTTCAGCCCCTTCAAGTGCGCAAATACCCGGGCCCGTTTGACCGGCCCATTCAGCCCCGTCACATTCCAGGTCATCAGCCAGATCAGAGGGCTCCCTGCCCCCCCTTCCCTGCCGATTAGCCATACCCCATCCCTTGCCCACCACCGGCCAGCGTCCCCCGCTCTGCCAGTTTCCCACAGCGGCAACTCCCCCCCCTCCCCCCGCACCCCTGCGTCCTCCAGCTCCTTCCTGACCGTTTCAGCAGCAACCCGGTAACCCCCCCCCCTCCAAGGCTAGGACCCCTCCTAGCCGTGGCCCTCCCTCCATAGCACTGCCGTGAGCCAGCTAACTTCTGCTGACCCCGGCGACACCTGCCCTACCTCCGACTCCTCCCCACGTTGGACTACCCCTCCTCCATCGTGCCCGTCAACGGGTCCCCCCCCCCCCCCACTCTTGCGCAGGAAAAGAAAACAGCCAGCAACGACCCGCGCCTCTCAGCCCCGCCCCCACCATCTCCCAGCGTGGGAAACCCGCAGAAAGCCCGCGCTTTCGCCCTGCCCGGCCTCGCCTCCTCTAGGGCAACTCCCATTGTCAGTCGCCCCCCCCCACCAGCTCCCCGAACTCCCCGTTTACCCCCCCTGCCCGAACCCATCCACCAGACCCCTACAGAAAAACCCATACAGAAAAGACAAATCAACATCACCCCACCCACCCTAAGGCCAACCCACATCTTACATTAAACCAAGCAAATACAAGTACAGTATTATACAGCATCCCCCATCTTAGACCCTCAGTTTGAGTCCAATTTCTCGGCCTGCACAAAGGCCCACGCCTCCTCCGGGGACTCAAAATAATGGTGCCGATCCTTATAGGTGACCCACAGACGCGCCGGCTGCAACATGCCGAACTTCACACTCCGTCTGTGGAGCACCGCCTTCATCTGGTTAAACCCGGCCTTCCGCCTCGCCACCTCCGCACTCCAGTCCTGGAAGATCCGCACCTCCGTGTTCTCCCACTTGCTGCTCCGTTCCTTCTTGGCCCACCGGAGCACACACTCACGATCCACGAACCGATGAAACTGCACCAACACTGCCCGCGGCGGCTAGTTCGGCTTGGGCCTCCGAGCCAGAATTCTGTGGGCCCCCTCTAACTCCAGGGGCCCCTGGAAGGACCCAGCCCCCATCAGCGAGTTTAACATAACCACCACATAGGCCGCCAGGTCCGACCCCTCCAGCCCCTCCGTGAGGCCCAGGATCCGCAAATTCTTCCTCCTCGACCGGTTGTCCAGCTCCTCGAACCGCTCCTGCCATCTTTTATGGAGCGCCTCGTGCATCTCCACCTTCCCCACGACGGCCACGGCCTCGTCCTCCCTTTCGGAGGCCTGTTGCTGCAGCTCCCGGATCGCAGCCCCCTGGGCTGTCTGGGTCTCCATCAGCTCCCTGGTGGTTACCTTCAGCGACTCCAGCAGCTCCACCTTAAGCTCCTGGAAGCAGCGCAGCAGAGTCGCCTGCTGCTCCTGAGCCCACTGCCTCCAGTCCTCCGCTGGCCGCCATTTTGTCTTCCTTCCCCCGCTTTTTCAGGGGTGCTTTCTCCGTTTTTCTCCTTACCCCACTCCTGGTCCGGACCATAGGACCGTAGGGGTCGACTCCTGTCCTCTTCCCACGTCGGGATTTGCCGACACAGCTCCGTTGGGGGCCCTGAAAAGAGCCCCAAAGTCCGTTTTCAGCGGGAGCTGCCGAATGTGCGGCTTAGCTCCGCATTGCCGCCACCGGAGGTCCCAACTCCCAAAACAATCCTAAACCTTTTTCTGTTTATTTTTATTTAAATTTTAAGTGCCCAATTCATTTTTGTTCCCCATTAAGGGGCAATTTAGTGTGGCCAATCCATCTACCCTGCATATCTTTGGGTTGTGGGGGTGAGACCCACGCAGACACGGGGAGAATGTGCAAACTCCACATGGACAGTGACCTGGGGCCGGCATTGACTTTTTCTGTTTCTGAATTCTACCCACAAAACCTCTAAGACCTGCTTACCTTTTGTTACCCTTCTTGTTTATCTACCAAAAATGAGGAAAATTCCCAACTTTAGCATTCTGTCTCACCCTGTTTACGACCGCCAAATGATCTGACATATTCTGTGCAATTTGGAACCTCGGGTAACATGGACCGACTCAAGAACTAAGAGTAATGAAGTGGGAAGTCCGCGGAAGGAGTCCTGGAGTTCTGCAGGAAGAAGCCTGGAGAACGGTTTGGGACATGGTCACTTCGAAAGAATCAACATTTATTTATACCGAACCTTTCTCATTTCAAAAGAGCACAGAATGGCTCCACAGTCAAATGAAGTATTTTAACGTCATCAAGTAGAACACACACACTGATTTACACACAAGAGAACTTCAGAGAATCAGCAGCTAAATTAGATGTGGAGGGATGAATATTGTTCCCAGATAAACAAGCCTGCTGCAGATCATGGTAGCCTAGAGATTCATGCCAAATATCCGAGTGTATTGAGACACACGTCCCAGACCCCAGTGTTTATAAACACAAGACCAAGACCCAGTCTATATAAACACAAGCCCAGGACCCCAGTGTATTGCGATACATGCCCAGGACCCCAGCATATAGAAACGCATGTCTCAGTGTATATAAACACAAACTGAGGACAGCAGTGTATATATAAACACAAGCCCAATGCTGCATATAAGCACATGTCCAGGATTCCAGTGCACATAAACACATGCCCAATACTGCATATAAACACATGCCCAGGATTCCAGTGTATAAAAGACAAGGACACCAGTATATATAAACACAAGACTGCATATAGAAACAAAAACGAGTGAGAAAAACGGTGCGAATCTCGCCAGCGGTATTGGCAGGAAATCTGATGGAACTTTTGACACTCTCGAGCAAACGTTTTATTCTGCGTATGAATCGCACCACACTCTTAGCCGTCACCTGCTGGTTCGCTCGCCCCGGGGAAATTTAATTGCTGAAATCAGTAGGGCGCTCAATTTAAAAGTCTCCCCAGAACGCCCCAGCTCCCCTAATCCAACCGAGGGGATGGCAGCCTATTCCAAGATTCTCGGAGGGAGCCCTGACCAGTCCAGCAGAGCTGGGATCTCCTGTACCCGTATTCCAGAAGCTGGCCACCCCCCACCTGAGAGGATGTTGCTGCTTTAGTGAGTGCCATCTCCTTCCGAAGAGGACAGGGCAGCAATGACAAAACTAAATGAATGACCTTTTTCATGCGGCATGGGTTAAGTTTGCCACCTTTGGTCTCTTGCTGCACCCCCTCGCCCACCCCTTGCACCTCCAAGGTGACCTCTCACCCAGCCACCTCATGGGTTTCCCTCCTGTCACAAGGCCCTCTCCCCAACCTCCCTCCAAATGCCCCAGTCTCTACTCGGCTCCTCACAATGCCGCTCCCACTCCAGTCTCACACATGCCACTCCTCAACCATCTGAAACTGGCTGGACGCCCGCCTACCAGCTCCCCATCTGCCTCTCCGCCGGACAAACTCGAGCACAACTGTTGCGAGAGGGCGCAGCCACCCAGAGTGCTGCGAGAGCTCCGCACCCCCACCCCATATGAGGATAGTGCCCTTGAGCTGGCCAGGGAGGAGCAGGGCCACACCAAAATGGGGAGGCCAAATTGGGTGCAGCGAGCAAAAGTGAAAACCCTCAGGATACACAATCATTCCCGAAACCTCACGTGAGTAAACATCTCGCATCATTTCTCCCCCGTGATGTACTAATGCCATATCGCTTCCCTAACAGAGCAATCAGACGAGCAGTCCGGACCATCCTCTTGGCCCTGGATACCACTGACCCAAGCGGCCCAGAAGGGGGAAATTCTCAAACGTCACCATAGAAGAGGCATCACATGTGTCACCTGCACCCTCCAGCAGCGCAGATACTCGCACCTGGGTGGGATTGAGTAGCAGGCAGGCTTCTGGGTCACTCACTGTGAGCACCTCACAGCCGATGATCCACCCCAGGTGAAGGCAGGGACATTCCACGGATCCAGCACCCAGAGGAATGCCAGAGCCCAGAACACCACTGAGCCCCTGGCCAGTGACGTGCCCCTGGGTCCAGTCACCCCAGAGCTGTTGGAGCTGCAAACACAGATGATCGCATCCCTCCTCGCACTGGAGGAGTTCCAGTGGAGGAGTGCGCAGTGGAGACCTTGGTGCACTCCATGGCTCAGCTCGAACCCCATGGCCGAGGGCATGAGTTCCGGAGTGTAAGGCTTCAACTGCATGGTGCAGATATTGGTGGGAATCCACGTGTGTCAGTGCCAGAGGACGGCGGAGCTTCTGGATATCACTCCAGCTGCCCCTCTAGGGAGGAGCGCAGGGGCCCCCAGGCACCTGAAGGAAAAAGGAGTGCAGCCCGTCGTCCTCCACCCAGGAGACCCTGGGCGTGTCTAGCCCATTTGACACCCCCCCCCCCTCCCCTCCCTGGCAGCACGGTAGCATTGTGGATAGCACAATCGCTTCACAGCTCCAGGGTCCCAGGTTCGATTCCGGCATGGGTCACTGTCTGTGCAGAGTCTGCACATCCTCCCCGTGTGTGCGTGGGTTTCCTCCGGGTGCTCCGGTTTCCTCCCACAGTCCAAAGATGTGCAGGTTAGGTGGATTGGCCGTGTTAAATTGCCCTTAGTGTCCAAAATTGCCCTTAGTGTTGGGTGGGGTTATGGGGATAGGGTGGAGGTGTTGACCTCGGGTACGGAGCTCTTTCCAAGAGCCGGTGTAGACTCGATGGGCCGAATGGCCTCCTTCTGCACTGTAAATTCTATGAATCTCCAGCCCAGCACACCGAGGAGGGTAGCCCTGCAACACCGTGCTGCAGGAACTTAGGCCCACACCCTCAAGGTCCACACCAAAGCCATCTCGGGCAACAAGGCGTGGTAGGCAGCAGGCCGCCTCAGCCTCAGCTATGGCTCCTGGACGTAGGGTGAGGGTGAGGAAGTGTAAGAAACTGTCGGCACCTAGTGGACACAGGAAAACAGAGGCACAAGTTTAGGTAGGTCGCCACTATAATATAGCTCATGTAATAAACATCAGTTTGTTCACCAGCAGATCCTCCCCCCTGTCACTTCATGGCGCCATGCTCCGCACGTACTCGGTGCTTCATCCCTGCAGTGTGAGAATGGCAATGCTGTGTCTCTCCCACCTCCTCCATTGACGACTCAGTAAAGACACGCTGCAACTGGAAGCCCCTCCACCTCCAGCATTAACGCTCAGCTCTCTCATTCCTGCCACTCTGTTCTAATGATGAGGAGGCCAAAGGGCTGACAAAGTGTCGAGAGGCTGGCACATCTATGAGTTTGGTTGTAGGAACACACACACCTCGAAGGGGGCTGTTGCAGATGAGAGTTCATCCAGCGTGTCTGAGCCCCATGGTAAACCCGTTCATTGACAGGACACATTCATCTTCCCTGTCAGGCAGGAGGCTGAGATATCACTGCGGATGAGAGGAGCATAATTCTCCTGCAGAGTCTGGCCAATGCCTTTAGCACCCTGTCCATGAACTTGGGCAACATTACTGCTAGCAGCACGGTCATGATGAGATGTCACTCCCCACAGTGGGAGAGCTCCTCACTCCCTCGTCCTAGTTGGACTAGGTTGCCCCCGGGACAGACAGTCTCTTTCAGCACTGAAGGTAGGATGTCCAATGTCGGATGACTCTTTGCAGGTAGTGTCATCTGCGAGGCTCTATCGTCTGTGGTGTTGCTTCCAGAACTGCTATGGGCCCAGCCTCCCCTCCCCTGCAGGGCAGCAGTCTCTGCTACTGCTCGATCACGATTAATAGAAAAGGCAACTCAACAGGCTCCATGATTCTCCAGAATCATGCACTGAAAAGATGAGTACATCAAAGTGAGCACTGAGGATTCCTGACAGAGCGCTGACTCTCAATCCTCTACTACTCTTGGACCTCCTCCCACGCGAGTGTCTTTAAATTCAGTCCCAGAACTCCAGTATATATGAACACGATTGCAGTACCGCAATGTATATAAACACAAGCCCAGCAGTCTATATAAACACAACCCTGGGACTCCTGTGTATATAAACACATGCCCAGGATCACATATATATAAACACAAGTCCACGTCCTCAGTGTACATAAACACAAGCCCAGATTCCCAATGTATATAAACACAAGTCCAGGTCCCCAATGTATATAAACACAAGTCCAGGTCCTCAGTGTATATAAACACAAGCCCAGATTCCCAATGTATATAAACACAGCCCCAGGTCCCCAATGTATATAAACACAAGCCCAGGTCCCCAATGTATATAAACACAATCCCAGGTCTCCAGTGTATATAAACACAATCCCTGGACTCCAGTGTATATAAACACAATCCCTGGACTCCAGTGTATATAAACACAATCCCTGGAACCCAGTGTATATAAACAATCCCTGGACGCCAGTGTATATAAACACAATCCCAGGACCCCAGTGTGTATAAACACAATCCCAGGTCTCCAGTGTATATAAACACAATCCCAGGTCTTCAGTGCATATAAACACAATTCCAGAACCCCAGTGTATATAAACACAATCCCAGGACCCCAGTGTATATAAACAAAATCCCAGGACCTCAGTGTATATAAACACAATCCCAGGACATCGATGTATATAAACACAATGCTTGGACCCCAGTGTATATAAACACAATACCAGGACCTCAGTGTACATAAACACAATCCCAGGTCTCCAGTGTATATAAACACAATACCAGGACCTCAGTGTACATAAACACAATCCCAGGTCTCCAGTGTATATAAACACAATACCAGGACCTCAGTGTATATAAACACAATATGCATGATCTCAGTCATCACAGATGAATAAAGCCGCACAGCTGTACCTTGTTCATCCAGCCCAATATACCCAGTTATTCCTGTCCACCTAACCCACTCTGTTTGCTTCCTTAATGGTTGCAGATGTTTCTTTTAAATATCCGCCTTTATTCCCCTTTCCTCAGGTTTAACCCATCCTCTCTCATCCTGATCCTTTTGGTTTGAAGTGTTTTTTTCCCCTATGCCGTTTCGAGAAAATAAGACTCAGGTGCTCCCGTTGCATCTGTAAAGGCCAGTGTTGCCCACTTTCTCCTCCGAATGGACTCACGCCAGCCAACTCTCCACTTGGGTCTTGGCTTCAATTCTCGCTAAATAACCGACACCACCCAAAACACCTGAGGTGGAATTATTGCAACAAATGCTTCATTAAATGCAGAATTTCTAGTTGTTAGTCCAACAAAGATTTTTTTCATGTATTTTATTACAAACATGTATCAAAACAGGTTGCAACACATAATCCCATGCAGGACGGTAGCACAAGTGGATAGCACTGTGGCTTCACAGCGCCAGGGTCCCAGGTTCGATTCCCGGCGCGGGTCACTGTCTGTGCGGAGTCTGCACGTTCTCCCCGTGTCTGCATGGGTTTCCTCCGGGTGCTCCGGTTTCATCCCACAGTCCAAAGACGTGCAGGTTAGGTGGATTGGCCATGATAAATTGCCCTTAGTGACCAAAAAGGTTAGGAGGGGTTACGGGGATAGGGTGGAAGTGAGGACTCAAGTGGGTCTGTGCAGACTTGATGGGCTGAATGGCCTCCTTCTGCACTCCGGGAAACAGACTTCCCAACAATCAATCCTACAGTCTGTACAAATTATTTCCCCTTGTTCAGTCTCCCACTGCCCCCCCCCCCCCCCCCCCGCCCACAATGAATAGCTCCTCAAACGCGGTCACAAACATCCCCCACCTTTCCTCCAACCCCTCTGCAGAGCCCCTTAACTCATACTTTATCTTCTCCAACCGCAGGACGTCGTGCAGGTCACCCAACCAACAAAGATTTTAAACGAATCAAAACATCGCACTCCGCACAGAAACGTCACAGAAAGCCTTCGGTGCGCAGAGACAGGCCGAGGACTACAAATCCCAGATTCTTTTCTCGAATCAGACCTTGCGACTCGGTTATTGTCTCACGAGCTGAAATACTAAATTGTGACCTGCTATTTCTTCAGTGGGAGGGACAGGTTTACATTTGATGGGCTCTGTATTATTTGCAGATGGAACACAAGGGGGGGGGGCGGGATTTTCTGGCACGGGCGGTCATTGTCAGGGGCGGGACAGGATTAATTGGAGGCTCGTTAAAAGTCAAGCAATCCACTCACCGAGGGGTAATTAGGGGTGGGCACTAAATGCTACATCCCACTAAACAATTGACAACAATTGGCAGTACGGTAGCATTGTGGATAGCACAATCGCTTCACAGCTCCAGGGTCCCAGGTTCGATTCCAGCTTGGGTCACTGTCTGTGCGGAGTCTGCACATCCTCCCCGTGTTTGCGTGGGTTTCCTCCGGGTGCTCCGGTTTCCTCCCACAGTCCAAAGATGTGCAGGTTAGATGGATTGGCCACGCTAAATTGCCCTTAGTGTCCAAAATTACCCTTAGTGTTGGGTGGCGTTACTGGGTTATGGGGATAGGGTGGAGTTGTTGACCTTGGGTAGGGTGCTCTTTCCAAGAGCCGGTGCAGACTCGATGGGCCAATGGCCTCCTTCTGCACTGTAAATTCTATGATAAACCTAAAATGGACGATTTGGTCATTTTTCTCACTGCTGTTTGTCAGACCCTTTCCACACATAAGGCATTGGAGTCCTGGAATTCAAGTTAGCTGAAATATAAGTTCAAGACTATGATTGGGAGATTTTTTTGCCAGATTTCCTTGATCCGGGGGGGCGGGGGGGGGGGGGGGGGGGGGGGGGGGAGGCCCTGCCACTGGCCTCTTAAGTGCCTGAGCGACGCATGATGCGGCGGACTCCCCTAAAAGAGGGGAAACAGGGATTTCACCTGCTCTTCATCTATATTGCCTTCCATGTCTTGTGCAATACCGCCATCCAGTGGCTCGTGATGCTATTACACAACGTTCTGATTTGTGACTGCACGAACCGTGGGCTGGATTCTCAGATTTGAAGACAGAGTGCTGACGCCCGATAATAACGGCGCAAAAGCTGCACCGATCCTCCGTCTGGTGGGGGACTAGCAGGCACGCAGCGTAGAGCCCCTCCCCCTTTAGCTGTGGCTACGGCCGGAGAATTGCCGGGTCCATGGCCGCCCATGCGCACGGCGGCGGCCTGCAGCAGGCTTGACAAAAACAGCCCCCTTTGACCAGGCTCGCCACCCCTGGACAACCACCCCCCCCCCCCCCCCCCCCCCCCCCCCTCCCCGCAGAACGACTCCCACCCAACTGTGGCGGCGCTAGACTCAGTCTCCGGCTGATCATGGTGATATCGGCGTCCGGAGAAGTCCGCCCCGTGTGTGAAATGAAGTCACTCCACTCGATTGCACCCTTCTTGCTTCTCCTTCAGGTGCAAGATCATCTACACTTCACTGTATCATAGAATCATAGAATTTACAGTGCAGAAGGCGGCCATTCGGCCCATCGAGTCTGCACCGGCTCTTGGAAAGAGCACCCTCCCCAAGGTCTACACCTCCGCCCTATCCCCATAACCCAGTAACCCCACCCAACACTAAGGGCAATTTTGGACACTAAGGGCAATTTATCATGGCCAATCCACCTAACCTGCACATCTTTGGACTGTGGGAGGAAACCGGAGCACCCGGAGGAAATCCACGCAGACACGGGGAGAATGTGTAGCTTAATATTCGTTCAGCTGAGCCACCAACACTGGTGATGGACAGCGATGGAGCATTACAGTGATGGGCATGAGCACCGAGGGATTAAATGACCAGGATTGAACCGAGTCATTGAATGAGTAGAAAGAAATGATTGCATTTATATAGCGCCTCTCACAACCTCAGGACATCCCAAAGTGTGGTCACCATCTTGGTGAAGAGAACACGGCAGCCGGTTTGTGCACAGCAAGCTCCCACAAGCAGCAGTGAGCTGAATGACCAGACAGCCTATCTTGAGTGATGTCCAGTGAGCGTTCAGCATTGATCAGAGTGCTGGGGAGAGCTCTTCTGCTTTTCTTTATGTCATGTGAGAGTACCTTTAAGAAATGGGTGGTTATTACTGAAGTGATGTCAGAGTGGGTGGAGCTAGGCTGTCTGTCAGCTTTTTACTTTCGCTTTAGGCTTATTGCTGCAGGGTGGGTTTGGTTTCATTTGAGTTTTGGAGAAGCTCAACGGCAGGACGTGTATGAATCTCTGCAAACTTATGAGTGTACATTTGCTGATTTCAACGTGGTAACTGTTCTCAGTAGTGACGTTAAACCTGAGGTGCTTCTGTTAAAGGTTTGTTTTAAGTCTCATGGATGTTAGGGGCTGGTTTAGCACAGTGGGCTAAACAGCTGGCTTGTAATGCAGAACAAGGCCAGCAGCGGGGGTTCAATTCCCGTACCGGCCTCCCTGAACTAGGTGTTGACGCTGGGGCAGGATTTGTGGACTTCAACGACAGCAAAATGGGCGCCACACCTGGACTGAGTCAGCGACTGTGGAGGGGCTAGAACCGGCGCCACCTGGAATACAATCGATTCCAATGGGAAACGGTGTGTGATTCGCTGCATTCGCGATTGACACTCAGGAGGCTGACAAGCTGCAGCTGCACATTCACAATACGCTCCCCACACACATTCATCCCAACCAACAAGATGGCACTGGTTGCGCTGGAGAGGGCCCTTCCCACCGATGGGTCAGATGGGGCCAGAGGGCAACTAGGGGGACACCCGTACGACCTGTGGCCCTAAGTTCACAGTGAGCAGTCAGCGGCGCGCGCAGCTGCATTGTTGTGTTGCCGGCCGCAGGAATGGTATTCTGTGCCCGTCCACCCCGACCCCACAGCCCACCTCCTGGCCAACCCCTGCTACTCCCCTCTGGCCCTGGCAGAGGTCCCCCGGCCAGCGGCACGTCTGTCAGCAAACTATGGCGATGTTGGACACTTACCGTACCCCCTCTCTCACCCTCAGCAGCCACGGCACCTGTTTCACAATTTTGGTGCATGAGTCAATATTTGCATTCCCAAAATTGGGTCTCTTATGTTACACAGACAGACTACAAGGGGATAGAATGGTCTTTATGATTCTCGGCCTACAGGTGCTCCTCCTGGATGTCCACTTTGCCTCCTCCAACCTCTGGTGACCTTCTTACTGTTTCAATCATAGAAACAGGGAAAATAGGAGCAGGAATAGGCCATTTGGCCCATCTTGTCCTCCATCCAGTGTGATCATGGCTGATTCTCCATCTCTGCGCCATACTCCTGCTCTCTCCCTCTACCCTTTGACACCCCTAGAGTCTAGTAATCTATCTATTTCTTAAATACATTCAGTGACTCACTTTCACAGCCCCATGAGAATTCCAGTTTCGCCGCCCGCTGGAAGAGGTTTCTCCTCATCTCAGTCCTAAATGGCTTACCCCATATCCGTGACCCCTTGTTCGAGACACCCCCCCAGCCAGAGGGAATAACATCCCTGTATCCAGTCTGCCCAAGCCCTGTCAGAAGTGTGTACATTTCAATGAGATCCCCTCTCATTCTTCTGAACTCCGGCGAATGCAGGAGTTCTTTTTTTCTGTTGTTGCTTTATCCTTCGTCTCCGACCTTCAGGCTTTTAAACTCCCCCAGCCTGACACCATCTGGTTTCTGCTTGAAGCTCCCACATGCTGTGGTCTTTGGGACTGCGAATTATATTATCCCAAGACAATATTGTCTATGCTCATCATTGTAGGCACCTGGCTAATGGACACACAGTAGATACACCTGCAGTGTACACATCAACCTCCATCAATGGCTGCAAAGTAATTTTTGCGTCCACGAATTGCCTTCTTCTTTCACGGGATGTGGGCGTCGCTGGCTGGGCCGGCATTTGTTGCCCATCCCGAATTTGCCCTTGAACTGCATGGCTTGCCAGACCATTTCAGAGGACAGTGTTATTAATAGTTGAAGTCTATTATGGATCGGATGTACCTTCTGTTCAATTCCCCTCAACTTCAGTCAGAGGGAGCTAGACCCAAAGACATTGTAATTGAGCCCTGCACGACCTCTGACTGGAGGATTGAAATCAACCTGAAGTATTAAATTCCCCTTGACGGATTTTCTGCAACTAACCCTTAAATAGACTGTAATTGTTCGGATGTTGTGAGGGTCCGGGTGAAACTCCTCAGTGGATTTTCTCGACACCGCAAGAGAAGTAGAGGGTTCGTGTGTCTTTGATACTGAAGTCTAAATGAGATGATTAAAGTTTTAAGCACACAGATTTATTCTACAAAAATAGCATGCAGTTGTGATGGTTATTCAAAAGGTGATAAATTGTGGGGCTAGACAAATCCCAAAGAGAAACAACGGCTAGTTCTTTTTTTCTGTAAGAGAAAAAGACTTTACTTGTCACAGATATAGAACTTCAATTGAGGGGCGACACGGTGGCGCAGTGGTTAGCACTGCTGCCTCACGGAGCTGAGGACCCGGGTTCGATCTCAGCCCTGGGTCACTGTCCGTGTAGAGTTTGCACATTCTCCCCGTGTCTGCGTGGGTCTCACCCCCACAACCCAAAGATGTGCAGGGTAGGTGGATTGGCCACGCTAAATTGCCCCTTAATTGGAAAAAAATAATTGGGTACTCTTAAAAAAAAATTTTTAAACTTCAAACGAGAGTAAGGATATCTATCAAATGTTGAAATGATATTACCTTAGTCCCCGAATATATGAGATTCACTCAGTTCAGATCAGGTCTGAAGTCAATCTTAGAATCGAACAAATTAAAAAAATTAAAAAAAGTGCCCAATTCTTTTTTTTTCTCATGAAGGGGCAATCTTCGCGTGCCGAATGCACCCACCCTGCACATCTTGACCCACACAGACACGGGCAGAATGTGCAAACTCCACACAGACAGTGACCCGGGATCGAGCCCAGGTCCTCGGCACCGTGAGGCAGCAGTGCTAACGGCTGCACCACCCTACAATCTAACAAATCTGAAGATCTGAGCTGTTTATAATTAATGATTACGTGGAAGATGTTAATTTGATCAATAATACATCACCCCTAATTAGTATCCTTTATTTGGAGAAAGCATCATCTATCATTTTTTAAAAAAAATTTAGATTACCCAATTATTTTTTCCAATTAAGGGGCAATTTAGCGTGGCCAATCCACCTACTCTGCACATTTTTGGGTTGTGGGGGCGAAACCCACGCAGACACGGAGAGAATGTGCAAACTCCACACGGACAGTGACCCAGAGCCGGGATCGAACCTGGGACCTCAGCGCCATGAGGCAGTCGTGCTAACCACTAGGCCACCGTGCTGCCCTAGCATCATCTATCATAACGATGGTGTCCGTTCAATTGCTGGGAAATGTTATTTTGAATTTATTCCTGAAAACTGGATTTCACATGACAGTCATGTTGGCCAATGTTGCTTAGTGAAGGGACAGGGTCCAGCAAGATAAGATGTGAAGCTGAGCATTCTTTTATCTGACTATGGTTCTAATTACCAGAGAAAGTATTGGATGTGCTCATGTAATGGCAAGGACTCTCACTCTATGCAGATGACCTGCTCCTCTATGTCTCGAAGCCACAGGAGGGACTGAAGGCAATACTGCAGACCCTGAAAGAGTTTGGAACCTTCTCGGGCTACAAACGTAACCTGGGCAAAAGCAAGATATTCCCAGTGACCCCAAAAGGGGGAGGGACAGAGCTGAAGGGGCTCCCGTTCAAAACGGCCCAGAACAGATTCCGTTACCTGGGGATCCAAATAGCCAGAGACTGGACACAGATCCACAAGTGGAACCTGACCAGCCTGGTGGAGGAAGTAAAAAAAGACCTTCAACGGCGGGGCTCACTCCCACTCTCCCTGGCGGGAAGAGTGCAGACGATCAAGATGAACGTACTGCCAAGGTTCCTCTTCCTGTTTAGATCCATCCCGATCTTCATCCCCAAGGCCTTTTTCCAAAACATAGACAGACTAATCATGCCGTTTGTGTGTGTGTGTGTGTGTGGGGGGGGGGGGGGTAAGAACTTGAGAATTCCCAAACCGACACTGCCAAAGAGGGAAACTCAGAGGGGGCTTGACTCTACCGAATCTACAATACTACCACTGGGCATCAACGGCAGAAAAAGTGAGGGGATGGGTACAAGAACCCGACACAGATTGGGTACAAATGGAGGAGGCATCCTGTAAAGGAACAACCCTCCGGGCCCTGGCCACAGCAGCACTCCCATCCTCCTCAACAAGGTACACAACAAGCCCAGTGGCAGCGGCCACACTGAGAATGTGGACCCAGTTGAGACAGCACTTCGGAATAACCAAATTGTCCCTTATGGCCCCCATCTGCGGCAATCACAGATTCCCCCCAGCCATGCAAGATACCCCCTTCAAAAGATGGAGGTGGGACGGGGGCACACTGACGGTCGGAGACTTCTACATCGGGCGCAGACTGGCGACACTGGACGAACTGACGAGGAAGTGGAAACTAGCAAGTGGACAGGAATTGAGACACCTCCAAATAAAGCACTTCCTCCACAAAGAGACAATAGGGTGCCCCAGTGCCCAGAAAACACACTACTAGAGGACCTGTTTGGCACAAACAGCGAGAAGGGGGGGGGGGGGCTATGTGGGAAAATATACGGACAGATACCGGACAGAGCCCGAACACCACTGGACGGGACCAGACAAAAATGGGAGGATGAACTGGGGACAGAGCTGGGCTGGGGACTCTGGAGCGAAGCACTGAGTAGGATGAGCTCCACCTCCTCCTGTGCAAGGCTAAGCCTAATGCAGCTCAAAGTGGTGCACAGAGCGCACCTGACCAGAACCCGAATGAGCAGCTTCTTCCCGCAGGTGGAGGATCAATGTGAGCGGTGCCAGAGGGGCCCGGCCAACCACACACACATGCTTTGGGCTTGCCCCAAGCTTGCTGGGTTCTGGACAGCCTTCTCCGAGCCAATGTCCAAGGTTGAGGGGTGGGGGGGGGGGGGGGGTGAATTCATGCTCAATAGTGGCAATCTTCGGGGTATCGGAGCAGCCGGAGCTACACATGGGGAAGGAGGCCAACGCCCTCGCTTTCGCTTCCCTAATCGCACGCCGGAGAATCCTGCTCGGCTGGCGATCGGCAGCACCGCCCCAAGCTGCAGACTGGCTCGCTGACCTCTCGGAATCTCTCCACCTGGAGAAGATTAAGTACGCCACCCGAGGGTCAGAGGGAGGCTTCCTGGATACTTGGGGGCAGTTGGTCGGCCTGTTCCAAAACCTGTTCGAGGCCGGCAACGAGGAGTAAGCCAGGGGGAAAACAAGATGAGGAACCAAAGGATTGCGCAGCCCGGGATGGGGGGGGGGGGGGGGGGGGTGAAAAATGGGGAAACCACAGAGAAGAGGAAGGGTGCTGAAACCAATGGGGGGGAAGGAGGGGGGGATATCATAGACCGATCCAGAGGGCAGCAAAATGTACGTACAGTTGGTCAAATGAAGGACAAAACAAACCTCGCTGTTAAATAAAGCAAATTAGCGCGGGCAAGAAAAATGTAATGTATATACACAACAACTGTTTATAAATATGAGAAAAGCCAATAAAAAGATTTTTTATTAAATGTAATGGCAAGGCCCATAGAATAACGCTTTTTTTAGGTGTATCTATTAACAGTAAATTCACATTGTTGTGAAGGGAGTTAACCATGTTGTTTTGACTCCTGTTACAGTATGATTTAATATGAGTTTGCCCAAAGTAACTTGTAAGTAGCTTTGACAAAGAGTCCTCCTGACTCGAAACGCTAGCTCCCTTCTCTCTCCGCAGAGGCTGTCAGACCTGCTGTGATTTCCCAGTATTTTCTGTTTTTATTTCAGATTCCAGCACCCGCAGTAATTTGCTTTGAACTCTTAGCCTAATAGTCCTGAATTAATTCCGTAATATTTGATCCGTATTCCTTCACAGGTTAAGTGTCAACCCCACTGCTGTGGATCTGGAGTCACATGTAGGCCAGACCGAGTAAAGATGGCAGATTTCCTTTCCTAACGAACATCGGAAACAGGCCAAAAGACATTGGAATTAAAATCATTGGTCGAAATTCAGCGACTGTTGGGGGATCTCTGTTCCTGCCAGCAGCGCACCCCTGCCCATGGGTTCCCCCACTGTGTGGGGTGTCATCAACAGGAAATCCCATTGATAGCAGCGGCAACAGAGAATCCCACCACCAGCAAGCGGCGTTCTGCCAAGAATCATGCGGTGGGGGTACAGGAGAATCCAGCCCATTATCTTTGTTTTCCCAACAGAAATTCTCAAGGAGGATTTCAGTGAATGACTGATAGAGTCTAGTTTTATACACAGTTTGATTCATCAAGGGGCTAGTTGAATGCAAATAGCGAATAGTCAAAAATATTAAAAGTGTCCTGACTATAGGAATCCAATCATTTTCTCATATAATGAATTAACCATTGTATTCAGTACTGAGAACGGATTATTCTCTGTCTAATCAACTAAACAATTGTAACTAGGCCTCTGCCAAGCTGTGGAACATGGCAAGTGTGAGAAAACATGTCCAGTACTTTTCCTAAGATTGTGCACGCAGATGCTACGCTAGTTTTGATAGGCACCAGTCTATCTTAAGTAATGTCCAATGTTTGATTAACAAGTTATCCTCTAAGTAACAGACATTCACTTGAACAAACTGGGCGGTCTCAGCTGTGAATTAGAAGCCAATGAAAGTAAATGAGGGGTTAAACCAGAGATAAGAATCCCCTTTAAAGTAGGACCTCGACTTTGTTCCTGAATTCTTGAATCATCTATCTGTTTGTTTGTGTTTCAAGTGATTTATTTGTGCTTAATGTGTTTGACTTTTTAATGTATTGTTTGATGTTTCATTTCTAAGTTTTTAGTTAGTTCTTATTCAAGTGTATACCTGTGAGTAATTAACAATAAAGTTGTATTTTTGCCACCTTCCTCCAACTCAACTACCAATTCTTATTAGAAGGTAAAATAAGAGTCCCAACTTTATTCTGAGCATTGGGTTTTATTTCACGTGGGACCTGTGGATAGTAAAACTTGATGATTGTCAGGGGGACTGACCCCGTTGTCTGTGTACGAGACCCACTGTCCATTATAAATTATAATTTATCTGAAGTCTTCGAGGATATTTTCTCACTGACCCTGGGAGATTGAGGAACATTTCCTGAACACTATCTGAAATTGATTGCCTCATTTGGGAAAAGTAGCTCAAACACACCAACTCATTTCCATTATAGATTTGCAGTTATCGCTTTAGTTGGCCGTGCTTTTTTATCATTCGTTCATGGCATGCGGGTATCGCTGGCCTGGCCCAGCATTTGTTGCCCAACTCTTATGGCACTTGAGAAGGTGGTGGCAAGCCACTTTCTTGAACTACTGCAGTCCCTGTGGTGTAGGTACACCCAAAGCGCTGTTAGGGACGGAATTCCCAGGATTTTGTCCAAGCAGCAGAGAAGGAACAGCGCTATCGTTCCAAATCGGGATGGTGAGTGGCTTGGCGGGAGCTTCCAGGTGGTGGCGTTCCCATACTCTCCTTGTCCTTCTGGATGGTAGAGGTGGTGGGTTTGTCTAAGGAGCCTTGCTGTGCTCATTTCGGTTGCATCTCAGGCACACATTGATCTATATTCGCTGCTGGGTGTCCCTGGAATAGGAATACGATGGGGGTCTGACAACATCATCGAGACCTCCCTTACCCGATGTGCACCTCGGGGACGAGTGTGCGATCACCCTTTCAATCACTTCTTGGTGTTTTAAATTTCCTTTGAGATTCTGTTTACTTCGATGCAGTGCCCCTTCGAGCAACTGCATTTTTATCCCACAATTTGTTCATTTAGGTCATTCATCAAAGATGCGAGGGTAGCGCGGTGGTGCAGTGGGTTAGCCCTGCTGCCTCACGGCGTCGGGGTCCCAGGTTCGGTTCCGGCTCTGGGTCACTGTCCGTGTGGAGTTTGCACATTCTCCCCGTGTCTGCGTGGATTTCACCCCCACAACCCAAAGATGTGCGGGGTAGGTGGATTGGCCACGCTAAATTGCCCCTTAATTGGAAAAAATGAATTGGGTACTCTAAACTTATCATTTAAAAAAATAATTAATCAAAGATGCACACACACAAGAATGGTCTGATGTTAGGCAAATCTGCAATTAGGTTTAAAGTCCCATTAACCCAGGTTAGCAGGAACAGGCCCCAGTCCCACAGAATGGAGACAAGAACAAACCCGACGGAAGGTCTTCGACCTGAATCTGTTTCTCTTTCCACAGATGCTGCCGGACTTGTTGAGTATTTGCTGCATTTTCTCTCCTTGCTTCCCGCAGACTGCTGGGTAAATACACCTGGAGACCCCTGACCACAGAGGCATTCATACCCTGATTATTCCTAATCCCTCATGCTCGTGTCATCCCTAGTTTAGCACAGTTTCCTCCCCAATCCCACTCAATCTGTGTGTGTCTCTGAAGATGTGTTCAAACTCTTCATTTGCAAAGTTGCAAGAACATGTAGGTACTGGATTTGAGGTGCGCCTTGGCAGCGATTGAACAACAGAATAAGTTCAAGGTACTGAATACCTTCCTCCTGTTCCAACTAGAGGACTTTGGATTGACAGGTTTGGTGGAAATTCACCCGTTCTTTACCTCTCATTGTCCTCTTTCTCGAACTCCCATCCTCGTCTTTCTCTCTGAGGAATTGAGGAGGAGTTTCTTCAGCCAGAGGGTGGTGAATCTGTGGAACTCTTTGCCGCAGAAGGCTGTGGAGGCCAAATCATTGAGTGTTTAAGACAGAGATAAATAAGTTCTTGATCAATAAGGGGATCAGGGGTTATGGGGAGAAGGCAGGAGAATGGGGATGAGAAAAATATTGAATGGCAGAGCAGACTCGATGGGCCGAGTGGCCTAATTCTGCTCCTATGTCTTATGGTCTCCTGGTCTCTCTCTCTCTCTGACTCCCCCACTCGCTGTTTCTATTTCTGTCTCTCTCACCCTGTCTCTCTCTTTCTCTCTCTCATTATGCCCTCTCTCTGCCTCTATCTGTCCCTATTTTTCTCTGTTTCTCTCTGACTCTCTCTCTATGTCTCTCTCTGTTCCTACCTCTCTCTCAGCGTCAGCTGAAAGTATAATTTCTTTGCAGGCAGCTTTGTGGGATTGTGGGTGGGTGAATTTGCACTTAAGCTGTCATTCCAAAGCCCTCTAGTTGGAACAGGAGGGAGGCATTCAGCATCTTGAACTTATTATGCTGTTCAATCATTGCCAAATCGCACCTCAAATCCACTCACCCTCCCTCGACCGATATTTTGTGACCACCTCGTCATTGAAAACAAACCACTCTCAATATCAGTTTAAAATTAACTCCATCAAACCCTAACCCTCGGCAGCCATTCTGGGGGAGAGAGGTGAGGACAAAGTTCTCTCTCATTAGAGAAAATCTCTTCCCCAGAAAATGATACTATAATTTCAATGACCTCCGGCATGTTCCTTTCGGGTCAGGTAGCAGTATAACTCCACTCCGAGGGCAGCACATTCAATTTCACAGATACAGCACTGATATCGCCTCTCTCTCTCTCTCTCTCTCTTATTCTACTTACACGTTTGTCTTCTCACGCTCCTGATATTCCCCCTTTCCTCTCTTTTTGTATTTTCGTTTTGTTCATCGCTGACTGTAATTCTCTCTGCGTTCCTTTTAATTCTACCCTTTATTGTCATTCTTTACCTCTCATTCTCTTTCTCTCACTCCCATCCTCGTCTTTCTCTCTCTGTGTGTCTCTCTCTCACTGACACCCCAGTAGCTCGGTTTCTATTTCTGTCTCTATCACTGTCTCTCCCTCTTTTTCTCTCTCTCTTTCTCTCTCACTCTCGTTATCCCCTCTCTCTGCCTCTATCTGTTTCTATTTTTCTGTGTCTCTCTCTCTGACTATCTATGTCTCTCTGTTTCCACCTCTCTGACTCTATCTGTGTCTTTCTCTGTCTCTCTCCCCCATTTCTCTCTCTCTCTCTTTGACATCTATCCCTCTCTCTGTCTCCCCCTCTCTGTTTCTATCCCCCATTCTCTGTCTCTATCCCTGTCTCTCTCTCTCTGTTTCTCTTTCTCTGTCTCTATTCCTCTCTGTCTCTATCACTCTCTGCAACAGGGGCTGTTTAGCAGAGGGCTAAATCGCTGGCTTTTAAAGCAGGCCAGCAGCACTGTTCGATTCCCGTATCAGCCTCCCCGAACAGGCGCCGGAATGTGGCGACTAGGGGCTTTTCACAGTAACTTCATTTGAAGCCTACTCATGACAATAAGTGATTTTCATTTCATTTTCCATTTCATTTCATTACTTTGTCTTTCTCTGCCACTATCCCTCACTATCCCTCTATCTCTCTCTCTCTCCGTCTGCCTCTGTCGGTCTCTGTCCCCCCCCTATCTATCCACTCTCTGTCTCTATCCCTCTGTCTCTCTCTCTGCCATTATCCCCCTCTCCGTCTCTGCCTCTCGCTGTATCCATCTCTTTCTGTCTGTCCCTATCTCTCTGTCTATCTTTCTATGTGTTTGTGTCTCTTTTTTCTGTCTATTTTTCTCTCTGTCTCTATCTCTCTATCTCTCTGTGTCTATCTCCCTCTGTTTGTCTTTCTCTCTGCCTCTATCTCCCTCTGTCTCTCTGTCATTCTCTATTCTCTCCCTCTGCCTCTACCTCTGTCTATCTCTCTCCCTCTGTCTCTATCTCTCTGTCTCTCTCTATCTGTCTCCCTTTGTCTCTGTGTCTCTCTCTGTTGCTCTCGATCTTTCTCTCACTCTGTATCACTCTCTCTGTTTCTCTCTTCCCCTGTCTCTTTCCCTGCCTCTATCCCTCTCTTTCTCTCTCTGTGTCTCCCCCCCCCCCCCCCCCCCCCCGCTCTCTGTGCGTCTCTCTCTGCCTTTATCTATGTCTCTATGCCTCTCTCCTCCTGTCTCTATCCCATTGTCTCTATCTCTCTCTGTATCTAACTCTCGCAAAGACTCATTACAGTACAGAAGGAGGCCATTCGGCCCATCACGTCTGCACCGACCCACTAGGCCCACACCCCCACACTATCCTTGTAACCCAGTAGCCCCACCAAACACTAAGGGGAAATTTATCATGGCCAATCCACCTAACCTGCATATCTTTGGACTGTGGGGGGAAACTGGATTACTCGGAGGAAACCCACGCAGACACAGGGAGAAACATACAAACTCCTCTCTATTTTTCTCCCCCTCTGTCTCTATCTCCCTCTTTCTCTCTCACTCTGTCTCCGTCTCTCTCTGTCTCTGTATTTCTCTATTTCTGTCTCTCTGCCTCTATCTCTGTGTCTCCAACTTTCCATGTCTCTCTCTCTCTCTCTCTCTCTGCCTTTATCTCTCTGCCTCTGTATCTCTCTGCCTCTCTCTCTATTTCTGTCTCTATTCCTCTTTCTCTCTGTCTCTCTCTATATTTCTCTGTCTCTCCATCTATCTCTCTCTCCCTCTGTCTCTATCTCTCCCTGTGTCAATCTTCCTCTGCCTCTCTATCTCTCACTCCGTCTATCTCGCTCTATCTCTTTCTCTGTCTCTATCTTTCTCCCCCTCTGTCTCTATCTCTCTCTGTCTCTATCTCTCTCTGTCTCTATCTCTCACTCCCTCTATCTCGCTCTATCTCTTTCTCTGTCTCTATCTTTCTCCCCCTCTGTCTCTATCTCTCTCTGTCTCTATCTCTCTCTGTCTCTATCTCTCTCTGTCTCTATCTCTCTCTGCCACTCTCTATCTCTTCCCACCTGTCTCTCTCTATCTTTCTGTCTCTCTCTCCCTCTCTCTCTATCCCTCTCTATCTCTATCTCTCCGTGTCTATCTCTCTCTGTCTCTCTATCTCTCACTCCCTCTGTCTCTTGTCTCTATATCTGTCTCTATCTCGCTCTGTCTCTATCTTGTTTTCTCTGTGTCTGCCATCAATCAGACTCTCCCTCGGTCCCTCTCTGTCTTTATCTGTCTCTCTCATTCTCTCTGTGCATCATTCTCTCTCTCTCTATCTATCTGTCTCTATTTCTCTCTGTCTCCCTCTATCTCTCTCTGTCTGTGTGTCTCTCCCTCTGTCCATCTCTCTGTCTATCTCTCTCTGCCCCCATCTCTCTATCTCTCTGTCTCCAACTGTCTCTCTCTCTCTCTGTTTTCATCTCTCTGTCTCTCCCTCTCTCTGTGTCTCCCTCTGTATCTCTGTGTGTCACTTTCTGTCTATCTTTCCACCTCTGCCCATCTCTCTGACTCTATCTCTCTCCCTCTGTCTCTATCTCCCTCTCTATCTCTCTCACTCTTTCTGTCTCTCTCGGTGTCTATCTCTCTCTCTCTCTCTGTCTCTATTCCTCTG
This sequence comes from Scyliorhinus canicula, assembly GCF_902713615.1. Lineage (NCBI taxonomy): Eukaryota > Metazoa > Chordata > Chondrichthyes > Carcharhiniformes > Scyliorhinidae > Scyliorhinus > Scyliorhinus canicula. Next base: position 22,522,453 of record NC_052167.1, read on the forward strand.
TCCGATCCTTTCTCAGCCTCGCTGTTCTCCCCGAGCCTGGAGTCTGTATCTGATCAATTCACAAACCCCCTTTCCCCACTTGAGCTGTGATTGGCTGAGCCCAGGGAGAGAAGGACAATCCGTAATTAACCAGCTAATCTGATGCTGGGATGAGAGAGGAGACTTCACTTCACATCAACCTCCTTCACACATGCTAACTTCACACAACAGAAGCTGCGAGGAACCAGCGGATTCACCTCTGCTTACTGCGATTGCCATTCTCCGGGATGATGGTTCTCCAGGACGCACTGCATTCCCTCTTAATCTTCAGCATCTACCTGAAGTTGTACCAAGCCTGGTAAGTTATGGGGGCAGAGGGAGAGACAGGGGGTTACCCCCTCTGCCCTCACACCGCCCCTCGCTACAGTACTCACCAGTCTCATTCCTCCCAGACAAAGATTCTGGGATCTTCCCGTGCCTTTTCCTCCACTGTCTCCCAGTCACATGACGGGCCCTAATATCAAAGCTTACCAGAGGAGGTGGGGTGGGAGAAACCTCGCCCGAAGCTGTTTGAAGGACTGAAGACCCACCCCAAAATCAAAAGCAGCCCCAGATATTTCCCAAGGAGAAAATTGGGACTTGTCAACACTTTAATCGTTTGGATTTTATTTCTGTTTCAGGTCAGTGAATAATTTCCTCATGACTGGTTCGAAGGTAAGAACATTGTTGATCGTCCGATTAATAACAATAAGCTTCTTTGTAACGGGTGAAGATGAACAATAATAACATTTCTTGGTGTCACAAGTAGGCTCACATTAACACTGCAATGAAGTTACTGTGAAAACGATACAAGATGCAAAGGGCTGTTTTAAGGGAGATTTACTCTGCTTCTGTCTTAATGGTAATGTTGGGATAGTTTTTTTTCCCCTTAAGGAACATCTGGAACAGTTGAACGAATCAGTTTTGCAACCCCTCCCCAACACACAAATAGACATCTCAACCGAGAAACGGGAGGGAGGCTTGAGGGTTGACCCGAGTGTAACGGTGAATTATGTTTGCATTCTAACAGTTTAGTGGCTAAACTCTCCTGAAACATGCCAAACATCTGCAGCTCCAACACATTCCCTTGAATTTAAATAACACCGTTTAAAACAGACAGGGTTTTGTGTGTGTGTGTGTGGGGGGGGGGGGGGGGGGCATAGAATTTCACCCCCTTTCTGTGGAGGTGAGTTAACTGAAATATATTTTATAAGGGTTTGGTTGGGGGTGGGGTAGATACTAGGGTGAGTTGGGTGGGTGTGTGTGTATGTGGGGGGGGGGGGGGGGGGGAATGTTTCTCCTGACTGGGGCTGTGGGGGGAATGGATGTGGGGATCACAGTCCCAGACGAAGGGCCACTTATGATTGGCAGGAGGAGAGATGTATTTGCTCAGAATGAATCCTCTACTCCAGAGGATTCTGCCCTGAGGAGAAATTGGGGACAGAGATGGGGAGAGGCAACCTGGTTGGATTTAATGCGGGGATGGAAGGAAGTATGGCCGGCACGGTAGCACAGTGGTCAGCACAATTGCTTCACGGCTCCAGGGTCCCAGGTTCGATTCCCGGCTTGGGTCACTGTCTGTGTGGAGTCTGCACGTTCTCCCCGTGTGTGTGCGTGGGTTTCCTCCGGGTGCTCCGGTTTCCTCCCACAGTCCAAAGATGTGCAGGTTAGGTGGATTGGCCATAATAAATTGCCCCTTAGTGTCCAAAATTGCCCTTGGTGTTGGGTGGGGTTACTGGGTTACAGGGATAGGGTGGAGGTGTGGGCTTGGGTAGGGTGCTCTTTCCAAGAGTCGGTGCAGACTCGATGGGCCGAATGGCCTCCTTCTGCACTGTAAATTCTATGATTAGTACAAGTTTGGAAATGTTCCTCCCTCACTAGTGAGGTGGGATTTTGGTTCTTGGTTTGGATCAGTTGGGTCTCCTGTCTGGGGGTGGGTGGGCATGTCGCGCGCTGTTTCTAATGTGCTATTTCCCTGCCCCAGGCTTATTTGATTTACTCCGGCAGTGTGGCCGCTGGCGCCCAGAGTGGCATTGAGGAATGCAAGCACCAATTCGCCTGGGATCGGTGGAACTGCCCAGAGAGAGCTCTGCAGCTCTCTACTCACAGCGGTCTGAGGAGCGGTAAGGCAGTGTCCCTCTTCAATGCAACACGACAGGCCACGCATCTCCCCCCCCTCCCCCCCCACACACACACTACCCCCCAGACACACACACACACTACCCCTCTCCCCAGACACACACACACACACTACCCCCCCCCCTCAACCCCCCCAGACACACACACACACACCCCCACTTCTCTTTGTCTCTCCATCCGTCCCCGGGACAACAAGATGTTTCCCCCTGACTCAAATCTAACCCAAGCATTCAATACAAACAGCAACTGTGCATTTATTAGACGCCCCTCCCATCCAGCGAGGGCTTCACACAGCAGACCCAACTCCACACCACTCACTGCTACTGAAGAAATAATGCTGCAAATCTCAAATACATTTGCTGGACACAGGCAGAGTTAACCTTTCCGTTGGATTGGCTTCTATGTCATGCCTGTTTTACAGATCAACACCCATTTCTCAATGGTTTGGGATTCCCCGATCTAACGGTCGCGTCTCGCCGGACGCGGATCCGTGCGAGCCGGTTAAATCACGGGAGAGGCCGGAATCGGGATCCGCGTCGGGGGCCCATCTGTTTCCGATCTAACCATCCGGCTCTAGTTGGCGGGTTCTGGAACCCACCCAGATGGAGAGAGAAACCAATAATCTCCAATTAAAGGCAGTCGGCATCTCGTTAACGGGACAGACTCCCTAACGAATGGCTTCCTGTGACCACAGCGGCTCCCCAGTGAGCGGCCGCACAGGCCCGCTTCAGCACACCTATTTTCAAATGTGAAGCCAGCACACTGGCTGCTGAGGGAATCGGAGAAGGTGAGTCGCCCCCCCTGCCCCCCCTCGAAATTGGGTATGCAGCCCAGGGGCTCTGGAGCAGCTGTCCCATGCCTGGCCGGGGGGGGGGGGGGGGGGGGCATCTGCTTACGCCGTCAAAGAAATGCTTTCGCTGATTGAAATGAAATGAATGAAAATCGCTTATTGTCACGAGTAGGCTTCAATGAAGTTACTGTGAAAAGCCCCTAGTCGCCACATTCCGGCGCCTGTTCGGGGAAGCTGGTAGGGGAATTGAACCGTGCTGCTGGCCTGCCTTGGTCTGCTTTCAAAGCCAGCGATTTAGCCCAGTGTGCTAAACCAGCCCCAGGTTTGCTGATTGCTGATGCTGCTGTTGCTGGTGTGGTGACTGCTACATGTAACTTGCACGTCACCGCGGGTTAAACACTCTGGAAGTCAAGGATGTTCAACTGCACCTTGAGGGCCAGTGGGATATGTGGATGGCAGGATTTGGTTCCGGTGAGATTGGGCGGTTAAGGAGGGGCCTGCATAGCTGCGGCTCCTGGACGGATAATGGCACCGATACAGGGAACAAGTCACAAATTAGGGCAGCACGGCGGTGCAGTGGTTAGCACTGGGACTGCGGCGCTGAGGACCCGGGTTCGAATCCCGGCCCTGGGTCACTGTCCGTGTGGAGTTTGCACGTTCTCCCCGTGCCTGCGTGGGTTTCACCCCCACAACCCAAAAAGATGTGCTGGTTAGGGGGATTGGCCACGCTAAATTGCCCCTTAACTGGGAAAAAAAAAAATTGGGTACTCTAAATTTATTTTTAAAAAAGAACAAGTCACACATTGATAGACAGATCATTTCTACGACAAAGTTCTGGACATGATAACACATTCTCAGGCTTATCCTCCATTTCTGTTCAGGAACCTGTGAGGGGGAAATACTCTGTGTTTGTCTTTTTGAGAAAATGGGCTGATATAGCTTTGTGTTGGTACCAATATGGAACTGGGACGATTCCTTGTTGTTTAATGGTTAGTGAGATATGTGGAATGTTACGCAGTTAATTTTCAAAACTTTCTTAGTGTTGGCCGTGTAACAAACAAACTATTCTCAAGTGGATTCCCGTGGGTAGACGTGCCATGTCGCAGGCGAGTGCCCCAATCAGGCTGTGAGGCCTGGACGCTCCGCCTGAACCCTGGAGAGGCCAACAGTCAAACACTCAATAACTGGGCTCCACCACAGGGGATATTCCTGCAACCAGCGAGAGCATGTGTGTGATCCGGTCCAGGTAATATTCTTAGCAGGGGTCTGGGTCCTGGTGCCCAGGGCAGTGTGCAGGGCTGTGTCCCCCAGCATACCTGGCCCATCGGATGGCAGCGTGAGAGAAGGTGGGGGACGTAAGGGTAGGGGAGGCTTGTGGGACAGGAGAGTCCCCGGGTGGAATGGGCAAACGATTGTCGGTCACTCACCCTCTCCCATTCCTTACAGATACATGATGATGATATTATGGTCCTCACGGTGCTGATGGCAGGCCAGGCGGTCAGGCGCTGGGGAAGGCAGCGGCAGTCGCGTTGACAGAGGCTCAAGGCTGCAGCACATGCGCAGGGGGCCCCCTCCACATCCTGAGGACCTGGCCGCCCATTAGGTCAGGGAGTGACCCAGAGGGGGAGGCCAGCGATGGCCCAAGGTGCACAGGCGTTGCTGGTCGTTCAAGGAGGTGTTGGTAGCATGTGCCACAGGAGGCTCCGACTCAACAAGGGGACAGTGCTGCACCAGTAACATGGCCTTGCGGACTTGGCACCACGTAGAGGAGGAGGCTATCTGCTTCCAGTGACCATCAAGGCCATTGCAGCTCTGAACTTTTACGCATCAGATTCATTCCATTGCTCGAATGGGGACTTGTCCTGCATCTCACAATCTCCAGCCCACAAGGTCATCCACAGGGCAATCCAGGAGTGTCCTTCAGCAACAGGATGTGTTCCACTCACTGAACACCCAGATCATGTGAAACCACCACCTGAGGGCCATGCACGTGTGTGCACGCTTCCCTAGGAGTGTGCATAACTGCTACACCCTGGGGCAGTCGGAATTCCTCGACGTCTTTGAGAAACATAGAACAGTACAGCACAGAACAGGCCCTTCGGCCCTCGATGTTGTGCCGAGAAATGATCACCCTACTCAAACCCACGTATCCACCCTATACCCGTAACCCAACAACCCCCCCCTTAACCTTACTTTTATTAGGACACTACGGGCAATTTAGCATGGCCAATCCACCTAACCCGCACATCTTTGGACTGTGGGAGGAAACCGGAGCACCCGGAGGAAACCCACGCACACACGGGGAGGATGTGCAGACTCCGCACAGACAGTGACCCATCCGGGAATCGAACCTGGGACCCTGGAGCTGTGAAGCATTTATGCTAACCACCATGCTACCGTGCTGCCCCAGGATTGCAGGTTGGCTCTTGGGGGATAAGGGGTACCCACCGAGGACCTGGGAGGCTCGGGAAGATTAGGCCCATGTTGCACCGTAGCACACTCCCCAGCGGGTCGCCAGCCTTGTGATGGTCTACTGTGCCCTCCGCAACCTGGCAGAGCAGCGGAGCGGCATGCTGGAGGTGGAGGAAGTGGGCCATGTGACCTTGTCTGAGGAGGAGGAGGACAAGGTAGGGCCGGACCAGGAGGGGCTGGTGGACAGGCCCGGGGGGGACTCGCGGGAGCAGTCGATGGGTGGAGGACAGGTGGGGGTGAGGGTCTGGCGTGCCCTGAGGGCCAGGGAAGCCTTCATCCATGCCCACTTCTCACAGGATGCGGCTTTGAGCATCATCTCAGCACCTTCCCACTCATCCCTCCTTCCAGACTCCCCACCCCCTCCCCCGCAACCAGTCCTCCACCCACTCATGCCACTGCTCCCGTTCCACCCTTCCAGGGCCTGGTGATCCAGGGTGATGGGTCTCTGTTGGCACTGTCAGAGGGTCAATATACAAGGCAGGAGGGTGATGATAACCCACTGGTGCTCCTCAATATTGCCATCGTCTGACTCCTGCAGGCCGCCCGTCCACAACCATCACCTGCAGGTCGTATGACTTTGGGACCCCAGATCTAGGGCCACTGTGTTGGGGGTTGCTGGGGACCCGGGAGAGCTGGTGACCGCTGTTGCTTTCCTGTAGGGAGGCTTCGGGTAGGCCTCCGGCACTCCCTTCTCCCGGACAGTGCCTGTAGGTACCTGGGGGTCACGTGGGATAGAGAGACGGCTGGAATGAGCTCCAGTGGCCCCTGTGCCATCAGGCTCTGCCAGTCCTGGTGGCTCCCCATTGTCTGTAACATGGTGTCGACGTCCTCATGAATGCTTCTCTGCAGCACGGCAGCACACTGGTTAGCACTGTGGCTTCACAGTGCCAGGGTCCCAGGTTCAATTCCCCGCTGGGTCACTGGCTGTGCGGAGTCTGCACGTCCTCCCCGTGTCTGCGTGGGTTTCCTCCGGGTGCTGCGGTTTCCTCCCACAGTCCAAATCGTGCAGGTTAGGTGGATTGGCCGTGCTAAATTGCCCTTAGTGACCAAAAAAGTTAGGAGGGGTTATTGGGTTATGTGGGGATAGGGTGGAAGTGAGGGCTTTAGTGGGTCGGTGCAGACTCGATGGGCCGAATGGCCTCCCCATGCACTGTATGTTCTATGCGACCGGGCCACACTCTGGAGTTCCTCGGAAATGTCTGCCTGTGTCTCTGACACTTCCCTCAGTGATTGGGACAGGCTCTGGCGCGCCCGGGTAACGTTCACCTGCGTCAGGGACACATTCCCTGGCAACTGAGACATGGTGTTGGGCTCATCGAAGGCCGTCACCGACTGAGCAACGCCTTGGACATCAGCACTGATGCTGCTGACCTCGTGCTCCAGGCTTTGCACTGCGGCATTGTTCGCCTTGGTGCCACGCATTGCAGGTGCCCATTGAGGCTGCACCGGCCTCAGTAAGAGCACCCTACCTCGGCCTCCCACAGCCCTATCCCTATAACCCACCTAACCTGCCAACTCACCTGCGCGGCCCGGCGGAGGTCATTGAGCCTCTTACGACCCTGGGAGGCAGCCCCCCTGTTGACACAGCTCGTGACGGCCACTGCCACTATCTCCCAGGCGGCACCGGCTGACACCGGTGGCCGACCCTCTGACCCCCCCCCCCCTCGGGGGAACAGCGTGACCCATTGCACCTCCACCATCTCCAGCAGCCGGGCCGGGTCTGCATCCCCGAAACGTGATGCAGGTCTCGGTGACGTGGCTGCGGCTGTCCCGGGTTTCCTCGGAGGGAGCGGTTTACCGTGTTGGAGGTGCACCCTCTTGTTAGCGGGGAGCTGCCGAGCACAGTCCAGGCGAATCCGCTGGGGGGACAGCCACGAAGTCCGAACTGGTGTTAGATACCGGACTCAGACTTACCGGGTCGGCCGCTTGAAGCACCCGGCACTTCCAGCTTCCAACTGCACTCAGTGATTCTCCCGTTAGATCGCGTCCATTGTACTTTAATTCAGATGTATTGTTTCCTCTCCTCTCTCTCCCCTGTGCTTCTCTCTCTCTCTCTCTCTCCCTGTGTTTCTCTCACACTCTCTCTCTCCCTGTGTTTCTCTCTCCCCCTGTGTTCTCTCTCTCTCTCCCTGTGTTTCTCTCACACTCTCTCTCCCTGTGGTTCTCTCCCTCTCTCCCTGTGTTTCACTCTCTCTCCCTCTCCCTGTGTTTTTCTCTCTCTCTCTCTCCCTGTGTTTCTCTCTCTCTCTCTCCCTGTGTTTCTCTCTCTCTCCCCCGTGTTTCTCTCCCTGTGTTTCTCTCTCTCTCTCTCTCCCTGTGTTTCTCTCTCTCTCTCCCTGTGTTTCTCTCTCTCTCTCTCCCTGTTTCACTCTCTCTCTCCCTGTGTTTCTCTCTCCCTCTCTCCCTGTGTTTCTCTCTCTCCCCGTGTCTCTCTCCCTGTGTTTCTCTCTCTCTCTCCCTGTGTTTCCCTCACACTCTCTCTCTCCCTGTGTTTTTCTCTCTCTCTCTCCCTGTGTTTCTCTCTCTCTCTCCCTGTGTTTCTCTCTCTCTCTCTCCCTGTGTTTCTCTCTCTCTCTCTCCCTGTGTTTCTCCCTCTCTCTCCCTGTGTTTCTCTCTCTCTCCCTGTGTTTCTCTCTCTCTGTCTCTGTGTTTGTCACTCCCTCTCTCTGTGATTCCCGGTCTCCCCCTCCCTCTGTTTCTATCTCCCTCCCTGTTTGCCTCTCCCTCTGTCTCTCTCACTCCTTCTGCTTCTCCCTCTCTCTCTCTCCCTGTGCGTCTCTCTCTCTCATTCTGTGTTTCTCTCTCTCCCGCTCCCTCTGTTTGTCTCCCTGTGTTTCTCTCTCTATCTCTCAATCACGCTCAGCCTCTCCCTGTGTTTCCTTTCCTCTCCCTGTGTTTCTCTTGTCTCTGTGGTGTATGTATTATGCCAATAATCCACCCTTGTATTTGTATCTGTGCTATGCTGTTGCCCTTGTGGGCTCCCCCTATGGGCCATTGTACGGCATTATCCATGGGGGAACATGTTGGGGTCTGTATGGGCTCCGCCCATGGCTCCTCCCCTTGAAGGGAGGTATAAAGAGCAGTCGACCTGTAGGCGGTTCTCAGTATTGGATCATCTTGGCCGCCATCTGCTACGCCGCTCGACGCGTACGATCAACAAGGGCAGCCATCGCGCAGCCGCCCTGGCACCTCCGACCACGCCGGCTACCCGCAACTCAGCGCGGTCACTCTGGACCAGTCGCGACCCAAGCACCTCGGGAGCTCTGTGATGACCATCCGGGTAAACGGGCACGAGAAGCAATGCCTCTTTGACTCCGGGAGCACAGAGAACTTCATTCACCTGGACATGGTAAGACGCTGCTCGCTCACAATTTTCCCAGCGCACCAAACCATCTCCCTCGCCTCTGGGTCGCACTCGGTGCAAATCCGAGGGTGCACTACCGCAACCTTAGCAATACAGGGCGCCGAGTACGCCAATTTTAAATTATATGTGCTCCCAGACCACTGCGCCCCTCTCCTATTGGGTCTAGATGTCCAATGCAACCTCAGGAGCCTCACCCTGAAGTTCAGAGGGCCCCTACCCCCACTCCATACGCAGCCTCGTAACCCTAAAAGTCGACCCTCCCCCACTCTTCGCAAACCTCACCGCTGACTGCAAACCAGTCGCCACCAGAAGCAGGCGGTACAGCATACAGGACAGGACTTTTATCAGGTCCGAGGTCCAGCGGCTCTTGCGGGAGGGAGTCATCGAGGCCAGCAATAGCCCCTGGAGAGCCCAGGTGGTGGTCATCAAGACCGGGGAAAAGAACTGGACGGTTGTAGATTACAGCCAAACCATAAACCGGTACACGGAACTCGATGCGTACCCCCTTCCCCAGATCGCAGACATGGTAAACCAGATGGCACACTACCGGGTGTTCTCCATGGTGGATCTGAAGTCTGCATACCTCCAGCCCCAACCCGCCTGGAGGACCGCCACTACACGGCTTTTTGAGGCAGACGGCCGCCTTTTCCATTTCCTCCGGGTCTCCTTTGGCGTCACGAACGGGGTTTCGGTGTTCCAAAGAACAATGGACCGAATGGTGGACCAGTACGAGCTGCGGGCCACATTTCCGTACTTGGACAATGTCACCATCTGTGGCCATGATCAGCAGGACCACGACGCCAACCTCCACAGATTTCTCCAAACCACCCAAACCCTAAACCTCACGTACAACAAGGAGAAATGCGTTTTCCGCACAACCAGACTAGCAATCCTCGGTTACGTTGTGGAAAACGGGGTTCTAGGACCTGACCCTGACCGTATGCGCCCCCTCCTGCAACTTCCCGTCCCCCACTACCCCAAGGCCCTGAAGAGGTGCCTTGGGTTCTTTTCATATTATGCCCAGTGGGTCCCCAACTATGCGGACAAAGCCCCGCCCACTAATCAAGGCCACCATCTTCCCACTGGCAACTGAGGCCCGCCAGGCCTTCAGCTGCATCAAGGCGCACATCGCCAAAGCCGCGATGTGCGCGGTGGACGTGTCCGTCCACTTCCAGGTGGAGAGCGACGCATCAGAGGTCGCTCTCGCCGCTACCCTCAATCAAGCTGGCAGACCGGTAGCGTTATTTTCGCAAATTCGGCACTCCTCAGTCGAGAAGGAGGCCCAAGCCATCGTGGAAGCCGTACGGCACTGGAGGCACTACCTCACTGGTAGGAGGTTTACCCTCGTCACCGACCAACGATCGGTAGCCTTCATGTCCGATAATACGCAGCGGGGCAAAATCAAGAACGATAAGATCTTGAGGTGGAGGATCGAACTCTCCACCTATAATTATGATATAGTATATCATCCTGGGAAGCTCAACGAGCCCCCAGATGCCTTGTTCCGTGGCACATGTGCCAGCGCGCAAGATAACCAACTAAGGGCTATCCACGATGACCTCTGCCACCCGGGGTGACCCGGCTTATCCACTATATAAAGGCCCGCAACCTGCCCGACTCCACCGAGGAGGTCAGAGCCATGACCAGGGACTGCCAGATCTGTGCGGAGTGTAAACCGCACTTCTATCGACCAGATAAGGCCCACCTGGTAAAGGCATCCCGGCCCTTTGAGCGCCTCAGTATCAATTTCAAAAGGCCCCTCCCCTCCAATAACCGCAATACATATTTCCTCAATATTATTGATGAGTTCTCCCGCTTCCCCTTTGCAATCCCTTGCCCCGACATGACTACGTCCACCATCATTAAAACCCTACATAGTGTCTTCACCCTGATTGGTTTCCCCAATTATGTCCACAGTGACCGGGGCTCATCGTTCATGAGCGACGAACTGCGTCAGTACCTGCTCAGTAAGGGCATCGCCTCGAGCAGGACTACCAGTTATAACCCCAGCGGAAACGGGCAGGTGGAGAGGGAGAACGCGACGGTCTGGAAGACCATCCTACTGTCCAGGACTCTCCCAGTTTCTCACTGGCAGGAGGTCCTCCCCAATGCGCTCCACTCTATTAGGTCCCTACTTTGCACGGCCACAAACGAGACCCCTCATGACCGCCTATTTGTTTACCCTAGAAGATCCATCTCAGGGGCCTCGCTTCCATCCTGGCTGAAGACACCGGGGCCAGTCCTACTCAGAAAGCACGTCAGGAGCCAGAAGTCCGATCCTCTGGTAGAGAGGGTCCAGCTCCTACACTCCAACCCCCAGTACGCTTATATCGAGCACCCCGATGGCCGACAGGATACGGTCTCCCTCCGGGACCTGGCGCCCGCCGGTTCCACCACCGCCACCACCGCCCCTCCACCATATCCCGCCCAACCTACCATGACCAGCGCCCCCGCCCCTATATGGCTCCCGCGCTCCCTCCTGCTCGCAAGCTCCAGAAGAGACGCTCCGGAGTCCACGTCTGTACCCGCACCAGCACCCTCACTACCGATGCCAGCACGGACGAGTTCGACACCCGGGCCAGTACCAACGCCAGAGCTTCGGCGATCACAGCGCACAATCCGTGCGCCAGACCGGCTGAACTTATGAACCTGTCATCCCCGCTGGACTTCATTTTTTAAACAGGGGGTGAATGTGGTGAATGTATTATGCATAAAGAGCAGTCGACCTGTAGGCGGTTCTCAGTATTAGTTCAGTCGCAGGCAGGCACTGTTATAAGTTGATTAAAGCCACGGTTTACTTCTACTCTTGTCTCAAGTGAATTGATGGTCGCATCAATCTCTTTCGTACTCTCTTCCTGTGTTTCTCTCTCACTCATTCCCTGTGTGTCTCTCTCTCTCGCCCTCCCTCTGTGTTTCTGTTGATTTCTCTCTCTTGCTACCTCTCTGTGTGTGTCTTTCTCTCTCTGTCTCTTTCTCTCCCTTCCCCCTCTGTTTGCTTCTCTCCCCCACCGCCCCGTTTCTCTCTCTCCCTCTCGATTCCTCTGTTTCTCTCACTCTGTACCTCTCTCTCTCTGTCGTTTCTCTCTCTCTCTGTATTTCTCTCTCTCTCTCTCGAGGCGGGATTCTCCGGTAACGGGATTCTCCGTTTCTCTGGCACCTACGCCTGGGGATTTCCTGACGACGTGTGGCTGCCCATTGGCCGGCTGGCGAGACGGAGAATCCCGCCCACGGTGTTTCTCTCTCTCTCACTCCCTGTTTTTCTCCCCCCTCCCCCTTCCCTCTCTGTTATGTAATACTGTTTTGGGATCTTTCACCTCTCTGGTTCCCTGACTCCGCCAGTGCACATCTGTCCCCATCTGTATTTCCTGCGTCTATCCAACGCCTCTGCATGTGAATCTTTCTGGTATGTTTTCTGCCAGTCTCACTCGCTGTGTCCTTGTGAGTTTTGTCTTTTTTATTCAACTCCATCATGGCAGATTATTTACGTCCATTAACCCATCTCTGTCTCGGGATGTTTCTCTTTCTGCTTCTTTCTCCATTCATTTGTTGTTTATCTCGAACAGACTATCTCAGCTTTTACCTGGGACGTATCTGTTCAGAAGGTGCTCTGTCCATTCTCAACATCTATCCACACTCACAGGGCATTGCCCCCCCCCCCCCCCTCCCCCGACATCCTTTTCTCTGTGACCCTCTGATGTGGGCTCCCCTCCGGGTCTGGGATTCGCTGTGTAACGATCACGGGCATGTTCTCTTCGGGGCCATTATTCTGTGCGGAATGTGGGCTAACAGGAATTCATTAACCCCGCCAGCGAACAGAGAAGTTGCCTTCGTCCACGCCATTAGTTCGGCCGGGGTGATGTACACGTTGACCCGAAACTGCAGCCTGGGGGACTTTGAGAACTGCGGGTGCGACGATTCACGCAACGGACAGCTGGGTAAGTGTTGGCCGCCGGTCCTCCGCGCAAGAAACTCGCTAGAGCGGCGGCGACGGCCCCAATAACGCGTGGCTCCCTTTATTTGGCTGCAGGGGGCCAGGGCTGGCTGTGGGGAGGATGCAGCGATAACGTTGGCTTTGGGGAAAGCATTTCCAAACAGTTTGTGGACGCGCTGGAGACGGGACAGGATGCCAGAGCCGCCATGAACCTGCACAACAACGAGGCTGGGAGGAAGGTAAAGATCAGACATCTCTCTCTGTCTCCGCCCCTCCTCCTCCTCCAGGTACCAAGCCCTAAGGGCCTTGCCAATCATGGACGTCCCTCGGATTGTTCCATAATTACATAATCCCTACAGTGCTCTGCCCTTTTCTTCTGTAGCGGACGGGAAACTCTCCCACTCTTACCCCCTGCCGTTAGACATTTAGAATATCCAATTCTTATTTTTCCAAGGGGCAATTTAGTGTGGCCAATCCACCTACCCTGCGCATCTTTTTGGGTTGTGGGGGTGAGACCCACGCAGACACGGTGTCATGTGCGGGTCCCTTTAAGAAAGGTTTGGCCTCTTATATGTGACTTGTAGCACGGCTTCAGTGATGTCACTTTGTGGGCGGAGCTGGGCTGTGGCTTTCGGGTGTGAGGGGGTTTAGTGTTTGGGTTTCAGTTTCCTTTGGTTGCTTTGGACCGCAGAAGGAAGAAGAAGTTTTTTCCCTGTTTTTCTCTGTTCTCATTTTAAAAGCTGTTCCAGTGAAAAGCACATTGGGTGCGGCAAACGGCCGTGGTAATTTTAAAGATTGAATTGTTTTCTGGAAGGAGTTTGAAACTGCTGGGTGGAACTGGATCAGAATCTCAGGGAAAGGACCAGTCCCAGTCAAGTGAGAATACAGTGTGCTGGACCTTGAAAGGAGTTTTGGTTTATTGGATTTTGTTATTGAATTGGAACAGTTAAGGGGGAATTCATTAAGTGTTATGTACATAGATTACTGCAGCTGTTGTGTTGTCTTTATGTTTGCAATTTATAAAAAATTCTTATTGTGTTTATATATCTATGTTAACTAAATTTTTAGAATAAACCTTGTTTTGATTAAAGCGCCTCAGAGGTCTGATGAATCACACCTGAAGCAAAGGCTTTTGTGCTCATCCTAGCCAAATTCAAGTCAAGTGAACTTCATAACACACTTTGGAGTTTTTAAACCCTTAACAAATTGGAGGCTCATGTGATAAAAGTGGTTGGGTTGGATTAGTGAATTAATTGACAGTGAGGAGAGAGCATCTTTGTATTTGCTTTTCAGGTGTTGTATCCCAGCAGTTTTAGTAAGGAGTGTGTTGTGGGCAATGGCTCGTTCAGTGGCTCAGACGTTTTTGGGGGGGGTGGAGAAGTCACACGCGGTACCTTACAAGTGGTGTATAAAACAAGGCTTTTAATATTGGCAAAAACATTGCAGTTAACATTGCCTGACAAAGTACGGAAAGAAGAGGTAATTGTGGCGGTAGCTAAGCATTTAAAATTGCCCGAGACACAGTCAGAATCATTGGAACTGGCAAGAAATTAATTACAGATTAAGCAGCTTGAACATGAAAAAGAATTAAAGCTGCTTGAATTACAGATCAGGGCACAAGAAAAGGAGAGAGAGGCAAAAGAGAAGGAAAGAATAGCCATCGCAGAACAAAAAGAGAGAAAACGGAAACAGAGAACAACAGGGAAAATACTTCTTTTCCTTCTGCAGTTCAAAGCGACCAAACAAAAACTGAAACCAAAAACAAACCCCCTCTCACCTGACAGCCACAGCCCAGCTCCACCCACAAAATGACATCACTGAAGCCATGCTACAAGTCACATGATAAGAGACTGAACCTTTCTCTTTTTTTGTCTTTTTTTTCAATTTAGAGTACCCAATTCATTTTTTCCAGTTAAGGGGCAATTTAGCGTGGTCAATCGACCTACCCTGCACATCTTTGGGCTGTGGGGGTGAAACCCACGCAAACAGGGGGGGAATGTGCAAACTCCACACGGACGGTGACCCAGAGCCGGGATCGAACCTGGGACCTCGGCGCCACCGTGCTGCCCCCAAACCTTTCTCAAAGGGACCTGCACATGACAACGGGAAGAATGTGCAAAATCCTGGGGCTGGGATCAAACCCGCGTCCGCGGCACCGTGAGGCAGCAGAGCTAACCACTGTGCGACCTGTGCCGCACAAGCCGTTAGGTATATTCCCTCCCTCCACCAAAGACACACAGCGGCAGCCGTGTGTACCATCTACAAGGTGCACTGCAGCAACTCACCAAGGCTCCTTTGACAGCACCTCCCAAACCCATGACCACTACCATCTATAAGGACAAGGGCAGCAGATACCTGGGGAACCCTACCACCTGGAGGTTCCTCCTCCAAGTCACTCACCATCCCTACTGGGAAATATATCGGCCGTTCCTTCACTGTCGCTGGGTCAAAATCCTGGAACTCCCTCCCTAACAGCACGGTGGGTGTACCCACACCTCATGGACTACAGTGGCTCAAGAAGCCGACTCACTACCACCTTCTCCAGGGCAATTAGGGATGGGCAACAAATGCTGGTCAAGCCAGTGAAGCCCACATCGCAGGATCAAAGTGATATTCTGAACTCTCTTTGTTAAACTCTTTATATCTGGACTAATCTAATGATTTATTAGTAATAATAAACTTTGTAACATAAAAAGGACAGACATTTATATGAACAATGGTTACACTCCTCAGTTCTTCTCTAATAACACCTGGAAGTTCAGATTAAAAATGCTGAATTTAAAATATTTTGCGCCACACATTCTGTTTAACTGAACTATGTACTAGTCCAGCTTTATTTGGTACCATTAAACCATTATTGAATGGCCTTAATCACCTTCACCATGGAAAAAAACCTTTGATGGGCAAACCATAAGATATAGGAGCAGAATTAGGCCACTTGGCCCATCGAGTCTGCTCCGCCATTCAATCGTGGCTGATATTTTTCTCATCCCCATTCTCCTGCCTTCTCCCCATAACCCCTGATCCCCATAAAGACGAGACCCAGCTCTAATGTATCAATAAATGTATTTGCCTAGTTCCCCAAGTCAGGGGACAACTGTATGTACCCCTCTGAAGTGCATGATGGCAATTCTGCTTGTCTGGCTGGCTCTTTCCCCTTCAATATTCATTCCTCTTCCACGTCACTTAAATAGATAACTCTGGTTACTCTCAGCTGATGGTTTGTGATAGGTTTAAGGTGATTGGTAGAAGGATTAGAGGAAACACGAGGAAAAGCGTTCACCCAGAGAGGTGGGACTGGTGGGCTACTGGGATTCGCTGCCTAAATTGGTGTTTTGAGATTGGCTGAAACGCTGAACTCATCCGAAAAGTACCTGGATCTGCATCTGAAATGCTGAAACCTGCAAGGGTACAGACCAGGTGCTGGATAATGGGATTAACGTCAGTGGCTAGTTTCTTTTTAATGGCACGATGGGCCGAATGGCCTCTTTTTGCGCGGTAATATTTCCATGGGAGCTTTCTGCGTACAGATTGGCCACCCGGTTGCCCCACATTACAACAGTGACTGCACTCCCCATGTATTCCGTAGAAACATAGACTCCCTACAGTGCAGAAGGAGGCCATTCGGCCCTTCGGGCCTGCACCGACCCTCTGAAAGAGCACCCGGTCCAGGCCCACTCCCCCACCCTATCCTCTTAGTCTCACCTAACCCGGACATCTTTGGACTGTGGGAGGAAACCGGAGCACCGGGAGGAAACCCACGCAGACACGGGGAGAACGCGCAGACTCCGCACAAGACAGTGACCCAAGCCGGGAATCGAACCCGGGACCCTTGCGCTGTGAGGCAGCAGTGCTAACCACCGTACCACCACGGCTGCAAAGGGCCTTGTGGAGCTCGGGATAGCCATGATGTGGAGATGCCGGCGTTGGACTGGGGTGAGCACAGTAAGAAGGCTTACAACACCAGGTTAAAGCCCAACAGGTTTATTTCAAACACGAGCTTTCGGAGCACTGCTCCTTCCTCAGGCTCCTTCCTTCACCTGAGGAAGGAGCAGTGCTCCGAAGGCTAGTGATTTGAAACAAACTTGTTGGACTTTAACCTGATGTAAGACTTCGTACTGAGCCTGGGATAGTGAGAGGGGCTCCAATCGCGCCCCTCCTCTTTCTGCCACATGAATTTATCGGATAGATGGTAAATTTGAACATATATATTTGAATGTACAATCTTTATTTTCCAGGCAGTTAAAGGCACGATGAAGCGAACCTGTAAGTGTCACGGTGTGTCTGGGAGCTGCACCACGCAGACCTGCTGGCTTCAGCTGCCCGAGTTCCGGGAGGTGGGCACCTACCTGAAGGAGAAGTACCACAGGGCGCTGAAAATCAACCTGCTGAAGGGGGCGGGCAACAGCGCGGCCAGCCGGGGGGCGGTGCCCGAGAGCTTCAGCGCCGCCCCCAAGAAGGAGCTGGTGCACCTGGAGGACTCGCCGGACTACTGCCTGGAGAACAAGACCCTGGGGCTGCCGGGGACGGAGGGGCGCGAGTGCGTGAAGAAGGGCAGGCAGCTGGGCAAGTGGGAGAAGCGGAGCTGCCGGAGGCTGTGCGGGGACTGCGGGCTGGCCGTGGGCGAGAGGCGGGCCCAGGTGCTGAGCAGCTGCCACTGCAAGTTCCACTGGTGCTGCGCTGTGAAGTGCGAGCAGTGCCGGAAAACCATCACCAAATACTTCTGCCTGAAGGTGGAGAAAAAGTCCAGGAACCAGAGCGGCTCAAAGAGGAAAGACGCCCGCCTTGGGCGGAGGCACTAAAGGGGCCAAATCTCACCTTGAACTGAACCAGTGACAATGAGCCAAGACTTATTATACCTATTTTTAAAATGCACCCCCCCCCCCCCCCCGCCCCCCCCACTTCATGGCCTCCGGGTTAGCAAAGTCAGAGGTAGATGTTTAAAAATAAATGATGTGGTGGCAGCACGGTGGCGCAGTGGGTTAGCACTGCTGCCTCACGGCGCCGAGGTCCCAGTTCGATCCCGGCTCTGGGTCACTGTCCGTGTGGAGTTTGCACATTCTCCCCGTGTTTGCGTGGGTTTCGCCCCCGCAACCCAAAAGATGTGCAGGGTGGGTGGATTGGCCAGGCTAAATTGCCCCTTAATTGGAAAAAAATGAATTGGATACTCTAAATTTCGTTTTTAAAAAAAAAAAAGAAATGATGTGGAGATGCCGGCGTTGGACTGGGGTGGGCACAGTAAGAAGTCTTACACCAGGTTAAAGTCCAACAGGTTTGTTTCAAATCACTCGCTTTCGGAGCACTGCTCCTTCCTCAGGTGAACCTGAGGAAGGAGCAGTGCTCCGAAAGCGAGTGATTTGAAACAAACCTGTTGGACTTTAACCTGGCGTTGTAAGACTTCTTACTTTAAAAAGAAAAGCACTGGACTCCTTTTGTGAAGATGGACCGACCGTATTTTATTTTATATTTGAGATGTTGCAAGATATCTCACTTCTCAGAGAGAGAGCAGCACACTGAGACAGCGCAGTTCCTGGTGATGTAGCAGGGTTCCCAGCAGAGTAAATCCTACACTAATAGTGTCCTTAAAACCAAATTATCCTCTTATTGCTACTCTGAGATTGGCAGTTTAGAACCTTCATCCCGCATTCTCACGTTAATATGTTTTCCTCGTTTGTCTTTTCTCCAGGTTTTCTCTCTCCAAGTTCCCCACCCCCCCCCCCCCCCCCCCCAGCTCCTCCACTTTAGCTTATTTTAAAAAAAGACTTGCATTTATATAGTGCCCTTCACGTCCTCAGGTTGTTCTCGAGTGCATGACAGCCATGGGGGTCCTCTGCCAGTTTCATTGTGGTGCAGGGTGGCGTACTGGCGGGCGGGGTTCAATCGCCCTCTTGGAGGGGGGGGGGGCGCTATGGGTGTGTAGGACAGGGGTGGTGCCTGGGGTACGGTGGTGGTGATCCACCCTGGCTAGCCTGGGGGATTGGGGGGGGGGGGGGTTACCCATCCTTGCCCAACACTGCCTACCAGTCCACCTGGCATGGGGGTGTGGGAGGGTGATCGGTGGGAGGGGGGTTGGTGTCAGGGGCACGGGAGTGGCAGTGATGCACCCTGGCCGCCCTGAGGAGGTTCGTGCAGCTTCTTCCTGCACTGCTGGCCGGGCCTGGCGGTGGGGCCCCACAGCGCCCGCGGCCTCTGCCACCTGCGCCCTGGCCCGTGGGTAGCAGCCGCCTTCCCACCCCGGGAAGCAGGGTGTTCCAATTCCCCTCCGCGGCATCCAACAAGGTCTCCGGCTCGCCATCAGCGAACCTCGGCGCCGCTCTTTGGAGTGGCATCGTCTTGGCTGGAATGAGAGTGAGTGGGGCGCTCGTATCCGGCTGCAGCTTGTCAGGATCTCGAGTGCCAATCCCGACGACGGCGAATCACACACCAGCGTTCATTGGAATCGCACTAGTTCCACGTGGCGCCAGTGCGAGCCCATCGGCAAGTCCTGAAACGCTCCAAGACCGGCGTCGATATCAGGATGGTAGAAAACCACTGATTCCGTCCCGCCGTTAGTCTCCAGAACGGAGAATCCAGCCCATTGTCTCTCACCCTCTCCCTCTCCCTCTCTTTGCTGGTTTCCATCTGGATCTGTGGACGTTGCGGAATTCACTACAGGAAGAACTACCCGGAACCTTTATCCAACCATTAGTTGCAGCAACACCTGGCACCTTTGTGTTGCCTTCATTAACAAACCCCACTAAAGGGTAAGTGGGCTCAATTGAATTGGCCTGGATGTTAGAATGGAACATATCTGCTGTCTCCATGGTTGCATCCTGTTCCAGTGTTCTGGCTGGAAGTGAGTATTTTCGACGTTCCTTCCTGGAGTCATGCCCACAACAATTACTTGCCAGAGACTGTCCACCCAGCTTGGGAGTTTTGGAACTGTTACCGTGTTCTGTAACTCGCAGAATGGCAGGAATTATGCTCGCACTCCAAAGCTGGATGTTTCTCACAAGAGGTCCATCCACTGAATGGATTACAGTGATTAATGCGCCTGCAATGTTCTGACAGGCGATGCCAGTTGGCGATCCTCCCCAGCACTAGGACACACTCCGAATACCCCCTCACCGCCCCATCAGTTGATATTCCACACGGATAAAGGCCCCAATCCAGGAAGGCCTTTGCGAAGTGGCACTAATCCCACCCTGAAAGGTTTTATTCTCTGTCAACCAATCTATAGCAGATAGCCCTGGAAATAATATAGTCTGAGGTAATTATCATCCCGTTTATTCATTAGCGGAGCAGAATTGGGGAGAGGCTGCACAGGGAATGCTGATGGGCCACAAAATGAAAAATATCAAAACGGGATTTCACTGTGCTCTGTTTAAAACAAAATTTAGGAACCTGAGTAGGTTATTCAGGCACTCAAGCCTGGCTTGCCATTTACTTAGATCATGATTAATCATTGTTTAGGCTCCATGTTAAATTCTTTGCTTCCACCTCATACCCTTGGCTAACAAATAGTTTCGGTTTTCAACTAACTTGCAATGTAGATTCCCAGGCGAACCCTCGGGAGGACAGGGGTCCTGCACGGCAACTGGAGGGATCTGAATTCAATTAATTAATCCGGAATCGAAAACCAGTCCCAGTAACGATGACAATGAAACTATCATCGATGGCTGTAAAAACGTAACTGGTTCACCAATGGCCCTTTAGGGGAGGAAATCTGCCGTCCTTACCCTGGCCTGGCTTACATGTGACTCCAGACCCCACAGCAACGTGGCTGATTCTTAACTGCTCCCTGAAATGACCGGGCAAGACACTCAGTTCGAGGGCATTTAGAGATGGGCAACAAATGGATGTCCACATTCCATGAAAGAAGAAAAAAAAGCATTCTTCTATCTCAACACCACACTCCCGCCCTCTCTCCTTGACACCTTTCAGAGTCGACAAATTTCCTTCATGAATATATTCAGTGACTTGGCCTCCACAGCCTTCTGTGGTAGAGAATTCCACAGGCTCACCATCCTCTGAGTGAAGAGATTTCTCTTCATCTCAGTACTAAATGGCCTATCCAGTATCCTGTCCCCTTGTTCTAGACCCCCCAGCCAGGCCTCATTCTTGTATCCAGTATGCCCTTTTCAGAATTTTATACGTTTCAATGACCTCTCATTCGTCCAGTGAATACAGGTCTAGTCTGATTGAAGTGAGGCTTCTTATATGGCGGAGGTTGTTGCTTAAGGAGAGCGATGATTTTAGCAGCGGAGGTGGACACCCCCTCTTAGGAATGGTTGGGCCTTGAGTTCAGGTTATATTAGAACTGGTGCCAGAGGGGCAGCACGGTGGCCTAGTGGTTAGCACAACCGCCTCACGGCGCTGAGGTCCCAGGTTCGATCCCGGCTCTGGGTCACTGTCCGTGTGGAGTTTGCACATTCTCCCCGTGTCTGCGTGGGTTTCGCCCCCACAACCCAAAAATGTGCAGAGTAGGTGGATTGGCCACGCTAAAATTGCCCCTTAATTGGAAAAAATAATTGGGTAATCTAAATTTATATAAAAAAAAAGAACTGGTGCCAGATGTGTACAGAGCTCAGTTGGTCGATGCTCTGGTTCGTGATGCAAAGGGACGGCAACAGCGCTGGTTCAAGTCCCGTACTGGCTGAGGTTATTCATGAAGGCTCTGCCTTCTCAACCTTGCCACTCGCCTGAGGTGTGCTGATCCTCAGGTTAAATCACCACCAGTCAGCTCCGCCCCCCCCCTCAAAGGGGAAAGCACCTGGGATTATGGCGACTTTATTTTATTTTACAGCCCAGCTACCAAATTAGCTCTCCACGTGCGGCGTTAACCAGCGTCTAAGGGAAAAATCTTAATATCTCTAAATCCTGGACATTTGATTTGACACAGCTTAGACCTGTCAGTTTCCCCAGTTCATGTGAGGTGTAATTACCGCAAAAAAAATGAAGCTGAATGCATACTCCAATCTTTCTGCTTGAAAAGCGACAGAACCCAAATAACCAGCTCAAAATCCTGACCCGCTGATGATGTTACAACGGTACAGGAAACACAATGGTGTTGAAATCTTTAGAGGTTCTGCTGTAAGACAATTTAATTGTATTAGACCCAGAAACATTAAGCACTTTGTACATCGTTAATTTATTGCACCGTGAGATCCGGACGTTTTATTTTGGCGCGTTGGGATCTGGTAGATTCTCAATGTTAGTGTTTTTCGTCGTTGTTAAGTGTAGCCATTGTGCCATTTTGTAATTAAAGAGTACTTGATCTTGCTCCCTTGTGGACATGGGACCCGGTTACCTCAATCTCTGGCTGCAGTTATTTACAGATTTGAGCTCGGTCTCTCATGCATAGAATCCCTACAGTGCAGAAGGAGGCCATTCGGCCCTTCGGGTCTGCATCGACCCCCCCCCCCCTCCCCGCGCGGACGGAGCACCCCACCCACCCCCTGCCTTGTAACCCCACCTGAGCTGTAGGTGTGGGTGCAGAGTGAGACTCTGAGATGGGTCGGCTAGATGTCTGCAACTATTATGATTGAACCCAAGAAACTAAAGAGGGGCTGGTTTAGCACACTCGACTAAATCGCTGGCTTTTACAGCAGACCAAGCAGGCCAGCAGCACGGTTCGATTCCCGTACCAGCCTCCCCGGACAGGCGCCGGAATGTGGCGACTAGGGGCTTTTCACAGTAACTTCATTGAAGCCTACTCGTGACAATAAGCGATTTTCATTCATTAAAAGAGCCAGCCCCTTAAAGGAATACCACCTTAAACAAACAAAACACGAATGAGACATAAAAACATCAAACTGAAATGTGACTTAAAGGGGCCGATGCCACAGCCCAAACCCTGCAGTGCCCACAGGGTACGGAAGGCCCCCACAGAGCTTCTGGACACCCCATGCTCTCCCTCCAGGGACACCTGGGAGCGAAGGTAGCCGTGGGTAATGGGGCAGTCAGGTTGGATGGCACGCTTCTGCCTGGACCTGTTTACGGCAAGTTTGGCCAGGTGCAGGTTCACAAGGAGGGCCTCCTCCCTCCACACCCCTCTCTCAGTAGATCAGGAGCGTGGCAAAACTGCAACGAAAGGGTTTTCAAAAAACTGGAAAACGGGTGCAGCCTAAAACAACTTACACCCGCCAGGGATGTCTGCATTCGGCCGCGTGCCACGGTTCCAGCTGGCAAGCTTTAAATCAATCACAATGTTTTTTGCTTGGTTTGTGTGAGCACATATAACCCAGCAAATAAACGGGACGGATGGCATTCAGGAAAGTCATAAACATTAATGCCAGCCCCGTGCCCTTGGCTAATTTGGATCCCAGGGCACTTGAAGCACTCGCTTTAAGACCAAAATTTTATAATGTATACAACAATGTGACAATCCTTGGCTGATGGTGTGGACAAATTGGACCGATGGTGGGATATATACGGTTACTCTTTTTGTTCTGAGCACTGACGAGATTGATGTTTACACACTGGGGCACGTCCCCGACTCCTCTGCCAATTCAGGTTTTTAATATTTATCATCTTTATTGTCACAAGTAGGCTTACATTAACATTGCAATGAAGTTACTGTGAAAATCCCCTAGTCGCCACATTCCGGCGCCTGTTCGGGTACACGGAGGGAGAATTCAGAATGTCCAATTCATCTAACAGAACGTCTTTCGGGACTTGTAGGAAGAAACCGGAGCACCCGGAGGAAACCCACGCACACACGGGGAGAACGTGCAGACTCCGCACAGACAGTGACCCAAGCCGGGAATCGAACCTGGCATCCTGGAGCTGTGAAGCAACACTGCACACCACTGTGTGACCCTGTTTCCCTGCGCGGCACTTTGGGCAGCATGGTAGCACAAGTGGCTAGCACTGTGGCTTAACAGGTTCGATTCCCCACTGGGTCACTGTCTGTGCGGAGTCTGCACGTTCTCCCGCGTCTGCGTGGGTTTCCTCCGGGTGCTCCGGTTTCCTCCCACAAGTCCCGAAAGACGTGCAGGTGAGGTGGATTGGCCATGCTAAATTGCCCTTAGTGTCCAAAAAGATTAGGAGGGGTTATTGGGTTACGGGGATAGGGTGGAAGTGAGGGTTTAAGTGGGTCGGTGCAGACTCGATGGGCGAATGGCCTCCTTCTGCACTGTATGTTCTATGTAGATATAAAAACCCTAAAGTCAATCCTGGCCGCACAGAATCTAACCCCATTTGCGCAAATCGACTCTCCAACTGGCCCATGATCCAAATTTCCCATTGGAAGATTCTTCATCTGTTTGACAGAACGGGCCAGGGATTTTTAATGAGAAGAATACCCTGTATTCTCCTCCTGTGTTTATTAGTTCATCAAACACTATCGAGACGCGAATAACCCCTCTCAGTATTGTGTGGCATTGTTAGGTAGATAGAATAGCATTCGTGCTGGGCTCAAAATATAAATAAATGAGCAATACACATTATTCCACTATATGTTATATATACCGACACAACAGACAGTGACATTTGAATTCAATACAAATCTGGAATTAAAAGAGCATGAAACCATTATCGATTGTCGGTAAAACCCATCTGGTTCACTGTTGTCATTTACAGAAGAAAATCTGCCATCCTTACCTGGTCTGGCCCACAAATCACTCCAGACCCACAGCAATGTGATTCACTATTAACTGCCCCCTCTCGGGAAATTAAGGGGGGGGGGGCAATGAATGATGGCACAGCCTGTGACACAGGCACCCTAAGAATGAATAAAAAAGAAGAGAAAATGGTAAAATAAAGGACTTATATATAATAATACCACACACTATTAATATATACAATAAAGGAATATATAATTATATATAATAACACACCAATAATATACACCATAAGAGCACACTGTACGTATATACACAATAAGAACACACTATAATTATATACACAATACGAGCACACTATAATTTTATGCACAATAAGAACACACTATAATTATAATCACAATAAGAGCACACTATAATTATATACACATTAAGAACACTATAAATATAAACACAATAAGAACACACTATAATTATATGCACAATAAGGGCACACTATAATTATATACACAATAAGAGAACACTATAATTATATACACAATAAGAACACACTATAATTATATACACAAGAGCACACTATAATTATATACACAATAAGAGCACACTATAATTTATACACAATAAGAGAACACTATAATTATATACACAATAAGAGAACACTATAATTATATACACAATAAGAGCACACTAATTATATACACAATAGGAGCACACTATAATTATATGCACAATAAGAGAACACTATAATTATATACACAATAGGAGCACACTATAATTATATGCACAATAAGTGCACACTATAATTATATACACAATAGGAGCACACTATAATTATATACACAATAGGAGCACACTATAATTATATACACAATAAGAACACACTATAATTATATACACAAAAGCACACTATAATTATATACACAATGAGAGCACACTATAATTATACAC
Organism: Scyliorhinus canicula; assembly: GCF_902713615.1. NCBI lineage: Eukaryota > Metazoa > Chordata > Chondrichthyes > Carcharhiniformes > Scyliorhinidae > Scyliorhinus > Scyliorhinus canicula. The sequence goes on from NC_052167.1 coordinate 22,547,658, forward strand.
ACAATAAGAGCACACTGGAATTATATACACAATAAGAACACACTATAATTATATGCACAATAAGAGCGCACTAATTATATACACAATAAGAGCACACTATAATTATATACACAATAAGAACACACTATAATTATAAACACAATAAGAACACTATAATTATATACACAATAAGAACACACTATAATTGTAATCACAATAAGAGCACACTTATTATATACACAATAAGAACACTCTATAATTATAAACACAATAAGAACACACTATAATTATATACACAATAAGAGCACACTAATTATATACACAATAAGAACACACTATAATTATATACACAATAAGAGCACACTATAATTATATACACAATAGGAGCACACTATAATTATATACACAATAAAAGCACACTATGATTATATGCACAATAAGAGCACACTATAATTATATACAAAATAAGAGCACACTATAATTATATACACAAGAGCACACTATAATTACATACACAATGAGAGCACAGTATAATTACACACACAATAAGAGCACACTGGAATTATATACACAATAAGAACACACTATAATTATATGCACAATAAGAGCACACTAATTATATACACAATAAGTGCACACTATAATTATATACACAATAAGAACACACTATAATTATATACACAATAAGAACACACTATAATTATAAACACAATAAGAACACACTATAATTATATACACAATAAGAGCACACTATAATTATATACACAATAAGAACACACTATAATTATATACACAATAAAAGCACACTATAATTATATACACAATAGGAGCACAATATAATTATATACACAATAAAAGCACACTATAATTATATACACAATAAAAGCACACTATAATTATATACACAATAAAAGCACACTATAATTATATACACAATAAGAACACACTATAATGATATACACAATAAAAGCACACTATAATTATATACACAATAAAAGCACACTATAATTATATACACCATAAGAGCACACTATAATTATATACACAATAAGAGAACACTAATTATATACACAATAAATGAACACTATAATTACATACACAATAAGAGCACACTAATTATATACACAATAAGAGCACACTATAATTATATACACGATAAGAGCACACTATAATTATATACACAATAGGAGCACACTATAATTATATGCACAATAAGAGCACACTATAATTATATACACAATAGGAGCACACTATAATTATATGCACAATAAGAGCACACTATAATTATATACACAATAGGAGCACAATATAATTATATACGCAATAGGAGCATACTATAATTATATACACAATAAGAACACACTATAATTATATACACAAGAGCACACTATAATTATATACACAATGAGAGCACACTATAATTATACACACAATAAGAGCACACTGGAATTATATACACAATAAGAACACACTATAATTATATGCACAATAAGAGCGCACTAATTCTATACACAATAAGAGCACACTAATTGTATACACAATAAGAACACACTATAATTATAAACACAATAAGAACACACTATAATTATATACACAATAAGAACACACTAATTATAATCACAATAAGAGCACACTATAATTATATACACAAAAGCACACTATAATTATATACACAATGAGAGCACACTATAATTATACACACAATAAGAGCACACTGGAATTATATACACAATAAGAACACACTATAATTATATGCACAATAAGAGCGCACTAATTATATACACAATAAGAGCACACTATAATTATATACACAATAAGAACACACTATAATTATAAACACAATAAGAACACACTATAATTATATACACAATAAGAACACACTATAATTATAATCACAATAAGAGCACACTATAATTATATACACAATAAGAACACACTATAATTATAAACACAATAAGAACACACTATAATTATATACACAATAAGAGCACACTATAATTATATACACAGTAAGAACACACTATAATTATATACACAATAAGAGCACACTATAATTATATACACAATAGGAGCACACTATAATTATATACACAATAAAAGCACACTATGATTATATGCTCAATAAGAGCACACTATAATTATATACACAATAAGAGCACACTATAATTATATACACAAGTGCACACTATAATTATATACACAATGAGAGCACACTATAATTACACACACAATAAGAGCACACTGGAATTATATACACAATAAGAACACACTATAAATGTATGCACAATAAGAGCACACTAATTATATACACAATAAGTGCACACTATAATTATATACACAATAAGAACACACTATAATTATATACACAATAAGAACACACTATAATTATAAACACAATAAGAACACACTATAATTATATACACAATAAGAGCACACTATAATTATATACACAATAAGAACACACTATAATTATATACACAATAAGAGCACACTATAATTATATACACAATAGGAGCACACTATAATTATATACACAATAAAAGCACACTATAATTATATACACAATAAAAGCACACTATAATTATATACACAATAAAAGCACACTATAATTATATACACAATAAGAGCACACTATAATTATATACACAATAAGAGAACACTAATTATATACACAATAAGAGAACACTATAATTATATACACAATAAGAACACACTATAATGATATACACAATAAAAGCACACTATAATTATATACACAATAAAAGCACACTATAATTATATACACAATAAGAGCACACTATAATTATATACACAATAAGAGAACACTAATTATATACACAATAAGAGAACACTATAATTACATGCACAATAAGAGCACACTAATTATATACACAATAAGAGCACACTATAATTATATACACGATAAGAGCACACTATAATTATATACACAATAGGAGCACGCTATAATTATATGCACAATAAGAGCACACTATAATTATATACACAATAGGAGCACACTATAATTATATGCACAATAAGAACACACTATAATTATATACACAATAGAAGCACACTATAATTATATACACAATAGGAGCACACTATAATTATATACACAATAAGAACACACTATAATTATATACACAAGAGCACACTATAATTATATACACAATGAGAGCACACTATAATTATACACACAATAAGAGCACACTGGAATTATATACACAATAAGAACACACTATAATTATATGCACAATAAGAGCGCACTAATTATATACACAATAAGAGCACACTATAATTATATACACAATAAGAACACACTATAATTATATACACGATAAGAGCACACTATAATTATATACACAATAGGAGCACGCTATAATTATATGCACAATAAGAGCACACTATAATTATATACACAATAGGAGCACACTATAATTATATGCACAATAAGAACACACTATAATTATATACACAATAGGAGCACACTATAATTATATACACAATAGGAGCACACTATAATTATATACACAATAAGAACACACTATAATTATATACACAAGAGCACACTATAATTATATACACAATGAGAGCACACTATAATTATACACACAATAAGAGCACACTGGAATTATATACACAATAAGAACACACTATAATTATATGCACAATAAGAGCGCACTAATTATATACACAATAAGAGCACACTATAATTATATACACAATAAGAACACACTATAATTATAAACACAATAAGAACACACTATAATTATATACACAATAAGAACACACTATAATTATAATCACAATAAGAGCACACTATAATTATATACACAATAAGAACACACTATAATTATAAACACAATAAGAACACACTATAATTATATACACAATAAGAGCACACTATAATTATATACACAATGAGAACACACTATAATTATATACACAATAAGAGCACACTATAATTATATACACAATAAGAGCACACTATAATTATATACACAAGAGCACACTATAATTATATACACAATGAGAGCACACTATAATTACACACACAATAAGAGCACACTGGAATTATATACACAATAAGAACACACTATAATTATATGCAAAATAAGAGCACACTAATTATATACACAATAAGTGCACACTATAATTATATACACAATAAGAACACACTATAATTATATACACAAGAGCACACTATAATTATATACACAATGAGAGCACACTATAATTATAAACACAATAAGAACACACTATAATTATATACACAATAAGAGCGCACTATAATTATATACACAATAAGAACACACTATAATTATATACACAATAAGAGCACACTATAATTATATACACAATAAGAACACACTATAATTATATACACAATAAGAGCACACTATAATTATATACACAATAGGAGCACACTATAATTATATACACAATAAAAGCACACTATAATTATATACACAATAAAAGCACACTATAATTATATACACAATAAAAGCACACTATAATTATATACACAATAAGAGCACACTATAATTATATACACAATAAGAGCACACTATAATTATATACACAATAAGAGCACACTATAATTATATACACAATAAGAGCGCACTATAATTATATACACAATAAGAGCGCACTATAATTATATACACAATAAGAGCGCACTATAATTATATACACAATAAGAACACACTATAATGATATACACAATAAAAGCACACTATAATTACATACACAATAAAAGCACACTATAATTATATACACAATAAAAGCACACTATAATTATATACACAATAGGAGCACACTATAATTATATACACAATAAAAGCACACTATAATTACATACACAATAAAAGCACACTATAATTATATACACAATAAAAGCACACTATAATTATATACACAGAGCACATTATAATTCTATGCACAATAAGAGCGCACTATAATTATATACACAATAAGAGCACACTATAATTATATACACATTAAGAGCGCACTATAATTATATACACATTAAGAGCGCACTATAATTATATACACAATAAGAGCGCACTATAATTATATACACAATAAGAGGACATTTAAAAAATAGTCTTTCCCCTCAGCCACTCTGAGCCGCACTGGGTACACCACCCCAAATCGCATCCAGTTTTATACAGGACACCTTTGGCGTTGTTAAACGCCACCTGTGTCTTTGCCTGCTCCACTTTCCATTTATGGTCACGATGCACCTTGGAGCCATTCCTGCCGTGATGTCTTGGTTGCAGGTTAACTGCTTGTCTTGGTTCGTTCGGACATGGCATCTGTTGGAGGGACAGTTAGGCTCGATATAGCTCAGGGGGGATGAGAACCCACCCACCCCCACCATTTTCTCAAACATCTTCGCAAACTAATCCGTGGGAATTGGGCTTTTTATTCCCTCTGGCAACTCCACAACTCGCATAATCTGCCTCCTGGCACAATTCCCCAAATCATCCACTTCGACCATCAGAGATATCTCCACCTCCAGAGAGGCAACCTGGTCTCTATGCCGAGAGAGAGAGAGAGAGAGAGAGTCGTCTCCAGGCCTTGTATCGCTGTGCCATGCACTTTTCCATCTTGTTGGTCTTCTCCTACCGAATGTGAGCCAGGGTCTCTTCCATCGACTTGCAGACGTCCCCCAACACAATCCGCCATTGCTTCTCAAATTCTGTCGCCAAGGTGTCGGTAAGCATCTCGGCGATTAGTGGCGTGGCCAGAGTCGCAGAAGCTACCTCGGACATTTTCCCCACCAAGAAGCCCCATCGACAATCTGCTTCTTTCAACTTTCTTTGCCTTGGTCCTTCTGGGCGTTTCCCTTATGTGGGCACCGTATTCTGCTGATCAAATGGGCTTTTACACACAAATACCCCCGGAGACGCGGCGAAAAGGGTTAAAAGTATAATACCCTAACGAGAGCCACCTCGTGTATGTCCTCCCCCTACATACGGCCACCGGAAGTCGGCGAGCAGCAGGTTTGTCTCGACGTGTAGTAAAGGGAAAGTGCCCAGCGTTGATGGGCCGAACATGGCTGGAGAAAATTCAACTGAAATGGGCCGAAATCAACAGGACGACCAATGGAGAATCCAGCATCGTACAAATTTCAAAGTAGCGCACTGTTGCATCTGGTGGGGAATTAGGGAGCATGAAAGATATTACAGTTAAACTGAAAATAAAATGAGGAAGTCAAGCAAAATGCTTGAAGGAAGGCTCTGTACTGTGTGGCATTAGGCATGTTAGCATCAGTGAATGGGCCACGCCAGTAGTTCCAGTCAGCAAGAATGATGGATCCTTAAGGGTTTGCAAGGACTTCAAGATCACCAGAAATCCAGTGTTATATGCTGAACAGTACCCATTACCTCACTTTGATGATTTGTCGGCAGGATTGGCAAGGGGCCAACATTTCAGCAAAATTGATCTGAGCCAAACTTATTTACAGATGAATGCGGGGAAGAAGTCATGGCACCTTCCGTGACACATGGAGGCTTGTTCCAGGAACGAAGATTGCCGTTTGGTATCACATCAGCTCCTAAATTGTCGCAGGGAGCAATGGATCAAAGAACAAAGAACAAAGAAAAGTACAGCACAGGAACAGGCCCTTCGGCCCTCCAAGCCCGTGCCGACCATGCTGCCCGACTAAACTACAATCTTCTTTACTTCCTGGGTCCGTATCCCTCTATTCCCATCCTATTCATGTATTTGTCAAGATGCCCCTTAAACGTCACTATCGTCGCTGCTTCCACCACCTCCTCCGGCAGCGGGTTCCAGGCACCCACTATCCTCTGTGTAAAAACTTGCCTCGTACATCTACTCTAAACCTTGCCCCTCGCACCTTAAACCTATGCCCCCTAGTAATTGACCCCTCTACCCTGGGGAAAAGCCTCTGACTATCCACTCTGTCTATGCCCCTCATAATTTTGTCGACCTCTATCAGGTCACCCCTGAGCCTCCGTCATCCCAGTGAGAACAAACCGAGTTTATTCAACCTCTCCTCATAGCTAATGCCCTCCATACCAGGCAACATCCTGGTAAATCCCTTCTGTACCCTCTCTAAATCCTCCACATCCTTCTGGTAGTGTGGCGACCAGAATTGAACACTATACTTCAAGTGTGGCCTAACTAAGGTTCTATACAGCTGCAACATGGCTTGCCAATTCTTATACTCAATGCCCCGGCCAATAAAGGCAAGCATGCCCTATGCCTTCTTGACTACCTTCTCCGCCTGTGTTGCCCCTTTCAGTGGCCTGTGGACCTGTACACCTAGATCTCTCTGACTGTCAATACTCTTCAGAGTTCTACCATTCACTGTATATTCCCGACCTGCATTCGACCTTCCAAAATGCAATACCTCACATGTGTCCGGATTAAACTCCATCTTCCATCTCTCTGCCCAAGTCTCCAAATGATCTAAATCCTGCTGTATCCTCTGACAGTCCTCATCGCTATCCGCAATTCCACCAACCTTTGTGTTGTCTGCAAACTTACTAATCAGACCAGGATCAGGTCCTGATGGACTGAGCAGAATCCAGTGCCTTCTGGATGACATCCTAGTCACTGGAAGAGATGAAGAGCACACATTCAAAATCTGGATGCCAATCTCCAGCGATTGTGAGACTAGGACCTGAGTGTCCGTAAGACCAAGTATGAGTTCTTCCAATCCTTGGCTGAGTATTTGGGACATGTGATTGATGCCACTGGCCTTCGCCAATCTCCTTCAGAGGTTATGGTCACAACAGAGGTGCCTGTACCTCAGAATTGTAACCAGTTACATTATTTTCTGGGATTGTTGAACTCCTGCATATTTGTCCAAAACTCGGCAACGATTCTGAAACTGTTGCATAACCTCTTGCGTCAGAACAAGAAGTGAAAGTAGACGGAGCCTTGCAATAACGCTTTCATGCAAGTTAAATATTAAATCTGAAGTTCTCAGGCACTTTGATCCCACATTATCCTTACAGTTAGCTTGTGATGCATCTCCTTATGGTGTAGGAGGTGGTCTCTCACATCATACCATCGGGTGAAGAAAGACCTTTTGTTGTTCCTTCTCGAACATTGAGCAAAATAACTATGCCCAGATTGGAAAGGAAGCATTAGGGATCATTTTTGGAGCAAAGAAATTCCATCCATAAGACCTTCTCCTGCCTTCTCCCATAATCCCTGTTCCCCTTATTAATCAAGAACCTATCTATCTCTGTCTTAAAGACACTCAATGACTTGGCCTCCACAGCCTTCTGCGGCAAAGAGTTCCACAGATTCACCACCCTCTGGCTGAAGAAATTCCTCCTCATCTCAGTTTTAAAGGATCATCCCTTTAGTCTGAGATGGTGTCTTCTGGTTTTAGTTTTATCATAAATTCCTGTTCAGGCGAAAGTTCACATTGTTGACGGACCATCATCCATTAACTACCATTTATAAACCACGCATGGGAATTCCAACACTTGCCACAAGTAGAATGCAGAGATGGGCACTGCTTTTGTCTTCACAGATTTATACCATCAAGTACCGACAGTCAAGTCTACATGGCTATGTGGATGGACTTTCAAGATCATCACTGCCAAGTGGTTCATTAGACTACGCAAATGGGAATATCTCATTTGAACAAGTAGACAACTTGCCAGTCACTTCTGAACAAGTGAGGAAACACACTCAGAGCGGTCTGATACTTCAGAAGTGATGGATATACCAGGGAAGACTTTGGAACTAGTACCTGACCTGACACCCTACTAACTCCGAGATTGGAGCTGTCAGCACGGACAGGATGTCTTCTGTAGGGGCTCAGAATGATTATTCTGCCAACATTGAGGGGACGAGTGTTGGAGAAGCTACACGAGGGCCATTGCGGAGTCATACCCATGAAGGGAATAGCGAGAGTTTTTTTTCTGGTGGCCTGGATGGGACGCGGAAATTGAAGAGAAAGCTACAACACGTTCTTCCTGTGCGAAGGTGAGAAACCTGTCCCCTTAACACCGCTGCAGCCACGGGAATGGCCTGAAGAGGCTTGACAACACGTGCATGTGGATTTTGCTGGTCTTTGTTGAAGGAGATATGTCCTTGGTAATAGTCGATGCTCGCACCAGGAGGATAGGTCGCTGTGATGAAGCCTACCTCACTGGAGAAGACTATTGAGAAGCTAGGAGAAGCGTTTAGTCGTTTTGGATTCCCTGAACGACTGATAAACGGCAACGGATCTCAATTTGTTCCACAAGAATTCAAAAGTTTCTTACAAGGGAATGCTGTTCAACAAAATATGGACTTGTTGAATATTTCATCCAAACCGTGAAACATGTCTTGAGAGCAACCAGGGATCGAGATTCGCTGATCAAACATCTTTAAAAGTTTCTACTGATGAGTGGGAATGCCGCACGTTCCACGACCTGCATTACTAATTATGAAAAGACAACCTGTTTGATCTGTTAAAACGGCTGAAATAGCACCAGCGAGTACAACTGGAATGGCGGGAAAGCAAGGCAAAGCACAGAGTTTTCCACCAAGATCAAGGAGTTTTGACTAGGAATTACTCTAGGGAGGAGAAATGAGTTCCGGCCTCAATCCCTGGACAGACTGGTCCTCTTATATTGTCCAGACCAGACGTGACGTTACCCAGAGGAAACATGTGGACTAGTTGCTGGCTGGAAGAATGGAATGGGGCCTGCGGAAAATCCAGATCCAGCCCCACAGAGTCATGACCCGACCTTCCCTACAACCCAGACGCTGTTGAGGGAAGCAGCACCCCCCTCTCCACCCTCCATTCTGATCAGAAACAGGGACAGCCTCTAGTTACCATGTCAACGTTGGTTGATCCAAACACTGGTGACATTAGTGCAAAAACTCAAGTGTGAAGAAAAAAACGCCAGAGATTCACTGTCAACCGTTTCCGAGAGTGACGACCGCCAGACAGTCTGATTTATTGACTATTGTTCATGATGAATTCCTTTTGGACTTGTTGCGGACGTTCAATTTAAGAGGGGAGGAAATGTTATGTACTTGCATTAATTCTTATTAGCTCGAGTGAAGCTCTGTGGTGCTAATATATTCACCAACAGTGACAGCGTGAATCCGAGCGCAGGGAGACAGAGACAGAGCCATTTCCACTTGGTTCCTCTGACCTTCAGGTGAACCCCTTCGGGTGTGACTATTCCAGTGACCATGCCGAGCCCGGCGCTCCAGAAAAACAATTCCATCTGCTTTCACTGTCTCTACGTTCTGTTCAGTTTGTGTGCAACAGCTAACTAAAGGTAGAGAAAGAGAGAGGGAGAGAGAGAGAGAGAATGGGCAACAGTGTCTATAGTCCGGGATTAGATAGACGGAAGAACTGAGCAACAGATGCCGAAGATGCAAAAAAGGGAAAGAGGAAGAGAGAGAGAGGGGACAGAGACAGGGGAAGAGAGAGAGGATGAAATGAAAAAATGAAATGAAATGAAAATCGCTTATTGTCACGAGTAGGCTTCAATGACGTTACTGTGAAAAGTCCCTAGTCGCCACATTCCGGCACCTGTCCGGGGAGGCTGGTACGGGAATACGGGCCGGATGGACATAGAGAGAGGATGAAAGTGAGAGGACAGAGAGTGAGGAAGAGAGGGAGGGAAGAGGGACGAGAGAGAGAGAGAGGACGGAGGGAAGAGAGAGTACAGAGAGAGAGGACAGAGAGACACAGAGAGAGAGGACACAGAGAGAAAAGAGAGAGAGGACATAAAGGACAAAGGGAGAGGATAAAGGGAGAGGAAGAGAGAGAGAGTCCAGAGAGGGAGAGAGAGGACAAAAGAGAAGAGAGAGAAAGAGAGAGAGAGAGAGGACAGAGAGAGGATAGATGGAGAGGAAGAGCAAGGGAGAACACAGAGAGGAGAGAGAGAGAAAGGATAGAGAGTACAGAGAGAGAGGACACGGAGAGAAGGGAAAGAGAGAGGACAGAGGATTGAGAAGAGAGGAGAGAGAGAAAGGATAGAGAGGAGATAGAGAGGAAGAGAGATAGGAAGAGGGAGAGACACAGAGAAGAGAGAGAGAGGATAGGCTGGACAGAGAGAGAGGATAGAAAGAGGGGAGAGAGGACAGAGAGAGGGAGGAAGAGAGATCATGAAGGGAGAGTACAGAGAGGGAGGATAGAGAGAGGGGAAGAGAGGGCAGAGAGAGAGAAAGTGAGAGAGTACAGAGAGAGAGGAAGAGAGAAGAGGACAGAGAGAGAGGAAGAGAGAGGACAGAGAGTAGACAACAAAGAAGAGCAGCCAAATAAGTCGAGTGAATGTCTCATTTTGTCCAGTTACTCTGGTTTGATCCTAGTATTTTGGGAGATTTCTCGTTTGGTTGGTTTAACTCCTCCGAAGACTGGCATCAACATTCTCGGTTCAATCTGTTCCCCAGAAATGTGACCAGATCTTTGATTGGATTGGATTGGATTGGATTTGTTTATTGCCACGTGTACCGAGGTACAGTGAAAAGTATTTTTCTGCAAGCAGCTCAACAGATCATTCAGTACATGGGAAGAAAAGGGAATTAAACAAAATTCAAGAAAAGACAAGAAAATACATGAGAATACATAATAGGGCAACACAAGATATACAATGTAACTACATAAGCATTGGCATCGGTTGAAGCATACAGGGTGTAGTGTTAATGAGGTCAGTCAATAAGAGGGTCATTTAGGAGTCTGGTGACAGTGGGGAAGAAGCTGTTTCTGAGTCTGCTCGTGCGTGTTCTCAGACTTCTGTATCTCCTGCCCGATGAAAGAAATTGGAAGAGTGAGTAAGCCGGGTGGGAGGGATCCTTGATTATGCTGCCCGCTTTCCCCAGGCAGCGGGAGGTGTAGATGGAGTCCATGGATGGGAGGCAGGTTCGTGTGATGGACTGGGCGGTATTCACGACTCTCTGAAGTTCCTTGCGGTCCTGGGCCGAGCAGTTGCCATACCATTTTTTGCACTGAGTGCTGAGCTTGTGGCATTTGAGTGCTACAGTGAGAGTTTGGTGACTGAGGGAGTATAAGGGTTATTTAAAGTCTAGTATTTCTTTTATTTAGTTAATTAACTTAAAAGTTGCTGTTTGGTCTATAAGAAGGTGAATTTTGAATCAGCTTTAAACAAGGTTCTACTTGGACTTACTTGCAGCTGGAGCTTGTTAATTAGTTAATTGCATTAGGCCAGTTTTTAGAAGCTAGAGTCACAGTATAAATAGGGGCTAGATACAGTGCAGACTTTGTTTGCACTGAGTGCTGAGCTTGTGGCATTTGAGTGCTACAGTGAGAGTTTGGTGACTGAGGGAGTGCTGAGCTTGTGGCATTTGAGTGCTACACTGAGAGTTTGGTGACTGAGGGAGTGCTGAGCTTGTGGCATTTGAGTGCTACAGTGAGAGTTTGGTGACTGAGGGAGTATAAGGGTTATTTAAAGTCTAGTATTTCTTTTATTTAGTTAATTAACTTAAAAGTTGCTGTTTGGTCTATAAGAAGGTGAATTTTGAATCAGCTTTAAACAAGGTTCTACTTGGACTTACTTGCAGCTGGAGCTTGTTAATTAGTTAATTGCATTAGGCCAGTTTTTAGAAGCTAGAGTCACAGTATAAATAGGGGCTAGATACAGTGCAGACTTTGTTTGCACTGAGTGCTGAGCTTGTGGCATTTGAGTGCTACAGTGAGAGTTTGGTGACTGAGGGAGTATAAGGGTTATTTAAAGTCTAGTATTTCTTTTATTTAGTTAATTAACTTAAAAGTTGCTGTTTGGTCTATAAGAAGGTGAATTTGAATCAGCTTTAAACAAGGTTCTACTTGGACTTACTTGCAGCTGGAGCTTGTTAATTAGTTAATTGCATTAGGCCAGTTTTTAGAAGCTAGAGTCACAGTATAAATAGGGGCTAGATACAGTGCAGACTTTGTTTGCACTGAGTGCTGAGCTTGTGGCATTTGAGTGCTACAGTGAGAGTTTGGTGACTGAGGGAGTGCTGAGCTTGTGGCATTTGAGTGCTACAGTGAGAGTTTGGCGACTGAGGGAGTGCTGAGCTTGTGGCATTTGAGTGCTACAGTGAGAGTTTGGTGACTGAGGGAGTTAGGTGAGGAGGGAGTAAGGTACTCCTTTCATTTAATTTCCTATATTTATCAAAGAGCGTGAAGGGAACCAGGAGTTTAGAGTACAGCTGACTGGGAGCAGAGTCGGAGGGCGGAGGTCCAGTTGGTCCACAGGGCAGCTAATTCTGTAAAGTAAGAGGGGATGGAGGCTAGGGCAGTTGCATGCTCCTCCTGTAGGATGTGGGTGGTGAGGGATACCACTGGTGTCCCCGCTGACTATACCTGCGGGAAGTGCACCCAACTCCAGCTCCTCAGAGACCGTGTTAAGGTACTGGAGCTGGAGCTGGATGAACTTCGGATCATCCGGGAGGCAGAGGGGGTCATAGAGAAGAGTTACAGGGAGGTAGCCACACCAAAGGTACTGGACAAGAGTAGCTGGGTTACAGTCAGGGGAAAGAAAACTAACAGGCAGACAGTGCAGGGATCCCTCGTGGCCATTCCCCTTCAAAACAAGTATACCGTTTTGGATGCTGTTGGGGGGGATGACCTACCGGGGGAAGGCCCCAGCGGCCAGGTCTCTGGCACTGAGTCTGGCTCTGGGGCTCAGAAGGGAAGGGGGGAGCATAGAAAAGCAATAGTAATAGGAGATTCAATGGTTAGGGGAATAGATAGGAGATTCTGTGGTCGCGAGCGAGACTCCCGAAAGGTATGTTGCCTCCCGGGTGCCAGGGCCAGGGATGTCTCTGATCGTGTCTTCAGGATCCTGAAGGGGGAGGGTGAGCAGCCAGAAGTCGTGGTGCACATTGGTACCAACGATGTAGGTAGGAAAAAGGGTGTGGAGGTAATAAACAAGTTTAGGGAGTTAGGCTGGAAGTTAAGGGCCAGGACAGACAGAGTTGTCATCTCTGGTTTGTTGCCGGTGCCACGTGATAGCGAGGCTAGGAATAGGGAGAGAGTGCAGTTGAACACGTGGCTGCAGGAATGGTGTAGGAGGGAGGGCTTCAGGTATTTGGATAATTGGAGCGCATTCTGGGGAAGGTGGGACCTGTACAAGCAGGACGGGTTGCATCTGAACCAGAGGGGCACCAATATCCTGGGGGGGAGGTTTTCTAGTACTCTTCGGGAGGGTTTAAACTAATTTGGCAGGGGAATGGGAACCGGATCTGTAGTCCAGCAACTAAGGTAGACGATAGTCAGGACGCCAAAGCACGTAGTGATGCAGTGGGGAAGGTAACAATGACAAAGGAGAATACTTGCAGGCAAGGAGATGGGTTGAAGTGTGTATACTTTAATGCAAGAAGCATCAGGAATAAGGTGGGTGAACTTAATGCATGGATCGGTACTTGGGACTACGATGTGGTGGCCATCACGGAAACTTGGATAGAAGAGGGGCAGAAATGGTTGTTGGAGGTCCCTGGTTATAGATGTTTCAACAAGATTAGGGAGGATGGTAAAAGAGGTGGGGGGGTGGCATTGTTAATTAGAGATAGTATAACAGCTGCAGAAAGGCAGTTCGAGGGGGATCTGCCTACTGAGGTAATATGGGTTGAAGTTAGAAATAGGAAAGGAGCAGTCACCTTGTTGGGAGTGTTCTATAGGCCCCCCAATAGCAGCAGAGATGTGGAGGAACAGATTGGGAAACAGATTCTGGAAAGGTGCAGAAGTCACAGGGTAGTAGTCATGGGCGACTTCAACTTCCCAAACATTGAGTGGAAACTCTTTAGATCAAATAGTTTGGATGGGGTAGTGGTTGTGCAGTGTGTCCAGGAAGCTTTTCTAACACAGTATGTAGATTGTCCGACCAGAGGGGAGGCCATATTGGATTTAGTACTTGGTAATGAACCAGGGCAGGTGATAGATTTGTTAGTGGGGGAGCATTTTGGAGGTAGTGACCACAATTCTGTGACTTTCACTTTAGTAATGGAGAGGGATAGATGCGAGCAACAGGGCAAGGTTTATAATTGGGGGAAGGGTAAATACAATGCTGTCAGACAAGAATTGAAGTGCAGAAGTTGGGAACATAGGCTGTCAGGGAAGGACACAAGTGAAATGTGGAACTTGTTCAAGGATCAGGTACTGCGTGTCTTTGATATGTATGTCCCTGTCAGGCAGGGAAGAGATGGTCGAGTGAGGGAACCATGGTTGACAAGAGAGGTTGAATGTCTTGTTAAGAGGAAGAAGGAGACTTATGTAAGGCTGAAGAAACAAGGTTCAGACAGGGCGCTGGAGGGATACAAGATAGCCAGGAGGGAACTGAAGAAAGGGATTAGGAGAGCTAAGAGAGGGCATGAAAAATCTTTGGCGGGTAGGATCAAGGAAAACCCCAAGGCCTTTTACACATACGTGAGAAATATGAGAATGACTAGAGTGAGAGTAGGTCCGATTAAGGACAGTAGCGGGAGATTGTGTATTGAGTCTGAAGAGATAGGAGAGGTCTTGAACAAGTATTTTTCTTCAGTATTTACAAATGAGAGGGGCCATATTGTTGGAGAGGACAGCGTGAAGCAGACTGATAAGCTTGAGGAGATACTTGTCAGGAAGGAAGATGTGTTGCGCGTTTTGAAAAACTTGAGGATAGACAAGTCCCCCGGGCCTGACGGGATATATCCAAGGATTCTATGGGAAGCAAGAAATGAAATTGCAGAGCCGTTGGCAATGATCTTTTCGTCCTCGCTGTCAACAGGGGTGGTACCAGAGGATTGGAGAGTGGCGAATGTCGTGCCCCTGTTCAAAAAAGGGAATAGGGATAACCCTGGGAATTATAGGCCAGTTAGTCTTACTTCGGTGGTAGGCAAAGTAATGGAAAGGGTACTGAGGGATAGGATTTCTGAGCATCTGGAAAGGCATTGCTTGATTAGGGATAGTCAGCACGGATTTGTGAGGGGTAGGTCTTGCCTTACAAGTCTT
The DNA here is from genome assembly GCF_902713615.1 of Scyliorhinus canicula. Taxonomy (NCBI): domain Eukaryota; kingdom Metazoa; phylum Chordata; class Chondrichthyes; order Carcharhiniformes; family Scyliorhinidae; genus Scyliorhinus; species Scyliorhinus canicula. Next base: position 22,563,562 of record NC_052167.1, read on the forward strand.
ATTGAATTCTTTGAGGAGGTGACCAAGCATGTGGATGAAGGTAAAGCAGTGGATGTAGTGTACATGGATTTTAGTAAGGCATTTGATAAGGTTCCCCATGGTAGGCTTATGCAGAAAGTAAGGAGGCATGGGATAGTGGGAAATTTGGCCAGTTGGATAACAAACTGGCTAACCGATAGAAGACAGAGAGTTGTGGTGGATGGCAAATATTCAGCCTGGAGCCCAGTTATCAGTGGCGTACCGCAGGGATCAGTTCTGGGTCCTCTGCTGTTTGTGATTTTCATTAACGACTTGGATGAGGGAGTTGAAGGGTGGGTCAGTAAATTTGCAGATGATACGAAGATTGGTGGAGTTGTGGATAGTGAGGAGGGCTGTTGTCGGCTTCAAAGAGACATAGATAGAATGCAGAGCTGGGCTGAGAAGTGGCAGATGGAGTTTAACCCTGACAAGTGTGAGGTTGTCCATTTTGGAAGGACAAATCTGAATGCGGAATACAGGGTTAATGGTAGGGTTCTTGGCAATGTGGAGGAGCAGAGAGATCTTGGGGTCTATGTTCATTGTTCTTTGAAAGTTGCCACTCAAGTGGATAGAGCTGTGAAGAAGGCCTATGGTGTGCTAGCGTTCATTAGCAGAGGGATTGAATTTAAGAGCCGTGAGGTGATGATGCAGCTGTACAAAACCTTGGTCAGGCCACATTTGGAGTACTGTGTGCAGTTCTGGTCACCTCATTTTAGGAAGGATGTGGAAGCTTTGGAAACGGTGCAGAGGAGATTTACCAGGATGTTGCCTGGAATGGAGAGTAGGTCATACGAGGAAAGATTGAGGGTGCTGGGCCTTTTCTCATTGGAACGGAGAAGGATGAGGGGCGACTTGATAGAGGTTTATAAGATGATCAGGGGAATAGATAGAGTAGATAGTCAGAGACTTTTTCCCCGGGTGGAACACACCATTACAAGGGGACATAAATTTAAGATAAATGGTGGAAGATATAGAGGGGATGTCAGAGGTAGGTTCTTTACCCAGAGAGTAGTGGGGGCATGGAATGCACTGCCTGTGGTAGTAGTTGAGTCGGAAAATTTATGGACCTTCAAACGGCTATTGGATAGGTACTTGGATTAGGGTAGAATAAGGGAGTGTAGGTTAACTTCTTAAGGGCAGCACGGTAGCATTGTGGATAGCACAATTGCTTCACAGCTCCAGGGTCCCAAGTTCGATTTCGACTTGGGTCGCTGTCTGTGTGGAGTCTGCACATCCTCCCCGTGTGTGCGTGGGTTTCCTCCGGGTACTCCGGTTTCCTCCCACAGTCCAAAGATGTGCAGGTTGGGTGGATTGGCCATGACAAATTGTCCAAAATTCTATGATTAACCTAGGACAAAAGTTCGGCGCAACATCGTGGGCCGAAGGGCCTGTTCTGTGCTGTATTTCTCTATCTATCAGGCTGTGATGCAGCCCGATAGGATGCTACACGATTGACATCTGGACAAAATATGCTCTCGCTGCAATGGTAGAGGGACCTTTATTTCGGAGACAAATGGAATTTATTAAACCCTTTCACAAAACCTTTCAAACTCCTTATCAATCGGATGATACTTGAGAGAATTTGGCCCAGGGTTTAAAGCAATTTTCAGTGATTCACAAATATTCCCCCCCGCCAGAGTGTGTTCAGGTCCTGGCTCAATAGTTGCTGCAGCGGGTCAGGAGAGGGGCAACAGAGAGAGAGAGCGAGAGAGAGAGTGAGTGTGTCACCCTGTCGGTGCAGCCTGAGAGAATACGCTGGATGGCACAGCACAGATAACTGAGGGAACAGGCTGGAGGGTATGATGGGACCATCAATTCACCCGACACGTGGTTAGAAGTGAACCGTGGTTTTAATCGTCTTACAACAGAGCCTGCCTGTGACGAGATGAACTCGAGATGAACTGGCAGCAGGCTCACAGCACTGATCTTTATACTTCCGGTTGGGGGAGGAGCCATGGGCGGAGCCAAGGGTGGAGCCCAGTACAAACTCCTCATCTCCCCCTATGGGCAGGGCCGCGCGATTACACACAATCCGGTACAGAGTACAGGCTCAATACATGTGGTACAATACAGTGTGAATTACTGAGGTTTATAATTCACCACATTCACCCCCTGTGAAAAAAAAATCAAGTCCGGCGGGGGTGATGGGTCTACAAAATTGAGTCTGTCCGGTGGCCGAGTCGTCCTTTGTGATTGGCGGAGCACCGGGGTTGCAGCCTCTTCTGGTGGCTGGACGATAACGGTTGGTTGGGGCACGATGGCGGACTCCGGGGGTGATTCTGTCCGAGCTTCGTACCCGCCTGGTTCGACTGGTGACGGGGAGCGCTGGAAGCTTGTGGGCGCGGATGCGCGGAACATGGGTAGCGAACCGGTAGGTGCGGGGGCGTGGGGCGCGGTGAGTTGGGTGGGGTGTAGTGTGAGGGGTACCTCGGCGGTGGTAGTGGTGGGTTTGATCCTGCAGGCGCCAGGTCCCGGAGGGATACAGTGTCCTGACGGCCGTCAGGGTACTCTGTGAAGGCGTATTGGGGGTTTGAGTGGAGTAGGAGCACTCTTTCTATGAGTGGGTCAGTTTTGTGTGCCCTGACATGCTTCCGGAGGAGTACTGGGCCCAGTGTCTTCAACCATGCTGGGAGCGAAGCCCCTGTGGTAGTGCCCCTGGAAAAAACAAAGCCACTCGTGAGGGGTCTGGTTGGTGGCCGTACATAGGAGGGACCTAATAGCATGGAGCGCGTTGGGGAGGTCCTCCTGCCAATGGGAGGTCGGGAGCTTCCTGGACCGGAGGGTCAGTAGGACGGTCTTCTAGACCGTCGCATTCTCCCTCTCCACCTGCCCGTTCCCCCTGGGGTTATAGCTGGTAGTCCTGCTCGAGGCGATGCCCTTGTCGAGCAAGTACTGACGCAGCTCATCGCTCATGAAGGACGAACCCCTGTCGCTGTGTAGCTGGGGAAACCAAACAGGGTGAAGATGATATGCAAGGCCCGAATGACTGTGTGTGAGGTCATATCAAGGCACGGGATAGCAAAGGGGAAGCGGGAGAACTCGTCGATGACATTCAGGAAGTACACATTCCGATTAGTCGAGGGGAGTGGCCCTTTGAAATCGATAGCGAGGCGTTCAAAGGGCCTAGAAGCCTTGACCAGGTGGACCCTGTCTGGTCTATAGAAGTGCGGTTTGCACTCCGCACAGATCGGGCAATCCCTGGTGATGGCTTTTACCTCCTCGGTGGAGAAAGGTAAATTCGGGCTTTGACGTAGTGGGCGAGCCGGGTGACCCCCGGGTGGCAGAGGTCAGTGTGGATAGCCTTCAGGCGATCGTCTTGCGCGCTGGCGCACATGCCGCGGGACAGGGCATCTGGGGGCTCGTTGAGCTTCCCCGGTCGATACATAATATCGAACTTGTAGGTGGAGAGTTCGATCCTCCACCGCAGGATTTTATCATTTCTAATTTTACCCCTTTGAGAGTTGTCAAACATGAAGGCAACCGATCTTTGGTCGGTGATGCGGGTGAACCTTCTACTTGCAAGGTAGTGCCTCCAGTGACGGAGGGCCTCCGCAATGGCTTGTGCTTCCTTTTCGACCGAGGAGTGTCGAAGTTCCGAAGCGGAGAGGTTTCGGGAGAAAAAGGCGACTGGTCTCCCTGCCTGATTCAGTGTGGCTGCGAGAGCTACCTCTGAGGCGGCGCTCTCCACCTCTCCATCGCCGCTTTGGCGATGTCCTCCTTGATACGAGTGAAGGCCTGACGAGCCTCATCCGATAGAGGGAAGAGTAGGGCCTTATATAGTGGGCGGGCTTTGTCCGCATATTGAGAGACCCACGGGGCATAATACGAGAAGAATCCCAGGCACCTTTTGAGGGCCCTGGGACAATGAGGGAGAGGGAGTTCTAAGAGGGGGCGCATATGGCCCGGTTCGGGGCCCAGGACTCCGTTTTCCACGTATAGCCGAGGGTGGCTAGTCTGGTCGTGCGGAAAACGCATTTCTCCATGTTGTAAGTGAGATTGAGCTTCAGGGCCGTCTGGAGAAATTGATGGAGGTTGGCATCGTGGTCCTGCTGGTCATAGCCGCAGATGGTGACATTATCCAAGTACAGAAACGTGGCCCGCAGCCCGTACTGGTCCACCATTCGGTCCATTGCTCGTTGGAACACCGAGTCCCCATTCGTGACGCCAAAGAGAACCTGGAGGAAATGGAAGAGGCGGCCATCGGCCTCGAACGCCGTGTGGATTGGGAGCTGGTGGTATGCAGACTTCAGATCCACCGTGGAAAAGAGCCGGTACTGGGCGATCTGATTCACCATGTCTGCAATCCTGGGGAGGGGGTAACGCATCGAGGAGCGTGAACCGATTAATGGTCTGACTATAGTCCACTACCATTCGGAATTTTTCCCCGGTCTTGACGACCACCACCTGAGCTCTCCAGGGGCTGTTACTGGCCTCTATGATCCCCTCACGTAGGAGCCTCCGGACTTCGGTTCTGATAAACACCCTGTCCTGCAGGCTGTATCGCCTGCTGCGAGTGGCTACGGGTTCACAGTCCGGAGTGAGATTGGCAAAGAGAGGAGGGTGGAAGATTCTTAGCGTCGCTAGACTGCAGATAGTGAGTGGGGGTTGGGGTCCGCCGAAGCTGAGTGTGAGACTTTTGAGATTACACTGGAAATCGAGTCCCAGTAAGAGTGGGGCGCAGAGTTCGGGCAGGACATATAGCTGAAAATTCGAGTAGCTAGCACCTTGGATCGTTAGAGTCGCGACGGTGCGCCCTTGGAGGTGAACAGAGTGGGAGCTCGAAGCGAGGGAGATAGTTTGCCGTGCAGGAAAAACAGGGAGCGAACAGCATCTTACCAGATCTGGGTGTACGAAGCTCTCGGTGCTCCCGGAGTCGAAGAGGCACGGTGTCCTGTACCTGTTGATTTTAACGGTCATCATCGAGTTGCGGAGGTGTTTTGGACGCGACTGGTCCAACGTGACCGCGCTGAGTTGCGGGTAGTCGGCGGCTCGATCAGCTGTGCTGGAGTGGTCCCGTGATGAATGCCCGCTGAGGTCGCAGTCTTCGATTTGAGTTTCTGAGTTTGGAGAGGATGGAGCCCAAGATGGTTGCCCCCGTGGATCGCACGTGGCGGGCGGCGAGGAAGATAGCGTGAGTCGCACGTGTTCGGCCACGTGGTGGGGGGTTGCCAAGATGGCGGCCCCCATGGGTCGCACGTGGCGGTTGGGGGTGGAGTCGGAGTACAGGCCTCAGCGTTACGGGGCCTGCGGGCCTGCGAGTTCAGGGAGCGAGTGCTCTGGGCTGCGAGAGAGTTTGGGGCAGGAGTTTTCTTCGCCAGGCATACCCGGGTATAGTGTCCTTTGCGACCGCAGCTGCTGCAGGTCGCGTTGCGGGCCGGGCAGTGCTGCCGCGGGTGCTGGTGCTGTCCACAAAAGTGGCACGCTGGTGCAGTATAGTGGCCGGGTGGTTGCGTGGCGCAGGCCTGGGGCAGTCGCTGGTCGGGGGCCCATGACGGGGTCGTGGGGTCCACAGGGAACGAGGTGAGGCTGTGGAACGAGACCTCCATAGTAGTGGCGAGTTCTACAGTGTCTTCTAAGTTTTGGGCTCCCTTCTCAAGCAACCGCTGGCGCACGTAGTTGGACCTGAGGCTGCAACGAATACATCTCGGACAGCGAGTTCCCTGTGTTCGGCAGCAGTTACAGCTTGATAATTACAGTCCCGGGATAAGGCTTTTAAATCGCGCAGGAATTCTTCTAGCGATTCTGTGGGGCGCTGGCGGCGAGTCGTAACAACGTGGCGTGCGTAGACCTCATTGACGGGCCTCACGTACATTCTGTTGAGCAGGGCCAGGGCCTCCGTATATGAGTTGGTACAATTAAGTTGAGTAGAGATATGATGGCTCACCCTTGCGTGCAGTAGGCTGAGTTTCTGCTCCTCCGTAGTTTCTGCAGTGCTTGCTTCAGCCAGGTAGGCCTTGACACATCTGAGCCAGTGTGAAAAGATTTATTTCGCCTCTGCATCCTGTGGGTCGAGTTCCAGTCGATCAGATTTGAGGGCTGATTCCATAGTCGTTTCTTACTGTTTCTTAAGACGATTAAATTGATGAGACCATCAATTCACGCGACACGTGGCTAGAAGTGAACAGTGGTTTTAATCGTCTTACAACAGAGCCTGCCTGTAACGAGATGAACTCGAGATGAACTGGCAGCAGGCTCACAGCACTGATCTTTATACTTCCGGTTGGGGGAGGAGCCATGGGCGGAGCCACGGGCGGAGCCAAGGGTGGAGCTCAGTACAAACTCCTCATCTCCCCCTATGGGTAGGGCCGCGCGATTACACACAATCCGGTACAGAATACAGGCTCAATACATGTGGTACAATACAGTGTGAATTACAGAGGTTTATAATTCACCACAGGGTACAGACAGAGAACTGAGGGAACAGGCTGGAGGTTTCAGACAGATACACTTTGGACATGTTGGGGTGGGACGAGTGCAGAGATTCCCACCCAGGGGCCAATACAGAGATGGGACACAATCTCCCAGTGTGGGTGGAGGTCACAATTTAAGAAGCTTTGTCTCTGAGAGAGTTAGGGTGTACACTATATCTATAGCATCATGTGCATATGTATATATATATATATATAGCACAATTTGTGTGTGCGCATATATCATCATGTGTATGCGTATATATATCTATAGCATTACTTGTGTGTGTAGATATCAACAGCATCACCTGTGTGTGTATATATATCTATAACATCACTTGTGTGTGTATATATCTATAACATCACTTGTGTGTGTGTATATCTATAACATCACTTGTGTGTGTGTATATATCTATAACATCACTTGTGTGTGTGTATATCTATAACATCACTTGTGTGTGTGTATATATCTATAACATCACTTCTATGTGTGTATATATCTATAACATCACTTGTGTGTGTGTATATATCTATAATATCACTTGTGTGTGTATATATCTATAACATCACTTCTATGTGTGTATATATCTATAACATCACTTGTGTGTGTGTATATATCTATAACACCACTTGTGTGTGTGTATATATCTATAACATCACTTGTGTGTGTATATCTGTAACATCACGTGTGTGTGTATATATCTATAAAATCACTTGTGTGTGTAAATATCTATAACATCACGTGTGTGTGTGTATATATCTATAACATCACTTGTATGTGTGTATATATCTATACCATCACTTGTGTGTGTAAATATCTATAACATCACTTATGTGTGTATATATCTATAACATCACGTGCGTGTGTATATATCTAAACCATCACTTGTGTGTGTAAATATCTATAACATCACTTGTGTGTGTATATATATAACATCACTTGCGTGTGTATATATCTATAACATCACTTGGGTGTGTATATATCTATAACATCACTTGTGTGTGTGTATATATAGCTATATCATCACTTTTGTGTGTGTGTATATCTATAACATCACTTGTATGTCTGTTTATATCTATAACATCATTTGTGTGTGTGTATATATCTATAACATCACTTGTGTGTGTGTGTGTATATATTTATAATATCACTTGTGTGTGTGTATATCTATAACATCACTTGTGTGTGTGTATATATAGCTATATCATCACTTTTGTGTGTGTGTATATCTATAACATCACTTGTATGTCTGTGTATGTCTATAACATCTCTTGTATGTCTGTTTATATCTATAACATCATTTGTGTGTGTGTATATATCTATAACATCACTTGTGTGTGTGTGTATATATCTATAACATCACTTGTGTGTGTGCATCTATCTATAACATCACTTGTGAGTGTAAATATCTATAACATCATGTGTGTGTGTGTATATATCTATAACATCACTTGTATGTGTGTATATATCTATACCATCACTTGTGTGTGTAAATATCTATAACATCACTTGTGTGTGTATATATCTATAACATCACTTGCATGTGTATATATCTATAACATTACTTGCATGTGTGTATATATCTATACCATCACTTGTGTGTGTAAATATCTATAACATCACTTGTGTGTGTATATATCTATAACATCACTTGCATGTGTATATATCTATAACATCACTTGTGTGTGTAAATATCTATAACATCAATTGTGTGTATATATCTATAACATCACTTGTATGTCTGTATATATCTATAACATCACTTGTATGTCTGTATATATCTATAACATCACTTGTGTGTGTGTATATATCTATAACATCACTTGTGTGTGTATATCTATAACATCACTTGCATGTGTATATATCTATAACATCACTTGTGTGTGTAAATATCTATAACATCAATTGTGTGTATATATCTATAACATCACTTGTATGTCTGTATATATCTATAACATCACTTGTATGTCTGTATATATCTATAACATCACTTGTGTGTATGTGTATATCTATAACATCACTTATGTGTGTGTATATATATCTGTAGCATCACATGTATGGGTGTATATAATAATAATCTTCATTATTGTCACAAGTAGGCCTATATTAACACTGCAATTAAGTTACTGTGAAAATCCCCTAGTCGCCACATTCCGGCGCTTGTTCAGGTACACAGAGGGAGAATTCAGAATGTCTAATTCACCTAACAGCACGTCTTTCGGGACTTGTGGGAGGAAACAGGAGCACCCGGAGGAAACCCACACAGACACGGGGAGAATGTATGATATATACACGGTGCATATATCTCCACATTGGTCTGAAATATCCAATTGCCCCATTTGATCCTCTGGAGTCTCTTGCTCCATCAGATCCACCAGATTAGGTGATGCAGAAATTTACCGCAATTATTCCCGTGCGTTAAATAAAACACTTGGCTTTCCACCCTTACCCCGAACCATTTCTGACACAATTTTGCAGATATTCGTTCTGAGGTAAAATGCCTTGATAGGGACCTATCCCTTGTTTATCGCAGTTTAAAGCAGTTTGGAAATTGGAGAGATATCAACACGAAACTAAGAACAAAGTGATATGAACAAAAAATAAATAAAAGAGGGTAGAAGTGTAAAGATTGTAGACAAATTGGCTGGAGCCTCTCTCTCAGAGCCCAGCCAGGTTACAAGCTCCCAATCTAATTGGCCATATTAGCATTTACCATGCAAATTCTATTCCCATTGTGGGATCCTTAATCTCCATGGAATACCTCAACATTGGCGCGATTTCGAGTTGCTTTACTGTATAATGCAAGTTTAATTAACTTTTGGGGGGATTTAAACATTGAACAAGCGGGCAAGACGTGTTCTTACGTTGCTTCATTGGACATGCAAATCCCTTTTTCACGCTACTTTAGATCTCCCTCTTAAAGTTTGGGAAAATGTGCGTGTTTCCTGAGGAGTTCCGTGCCCATGTCTTGCCCCGCGCATTACTCTTTCACACATCAAGGCTCCCTTTATTGAAGCGACAAAGACTCAAGACTTTAATCAGCCTCCAATCCGCAGCTGCTGAACAATGTCACCTCGGCTTTCTTTCAGGGAGCTGGCTTTGCTTGAAAGAGCTCAGGGGAAGCGGGGGTGGGGGGGGGGGGTCGGTGGGGGTGGGTGCGGAGAACATATTTGTGGAGTCTCACACTGTTCACTGAATAGAAGTTACTGCAAGTATTATGCCCGAACAAGTGGCTTTACCAACAAATGCTTGCAAACAACCTCAAAACACACACGATCACTAAACCTAACCGGCGGCGGTGGTGGTTGTGGGAGAGTAATCGAGGATTAAAGTTCCATTCACCTCTCTCAGGATACATTTTTTGCCCACATTTCCAGGCCAATTTTGGTTTTGGAGGTGAGTGGGTGAGTGTTGTGAGGAGAGGAGGTGTGTGTGTGTGTGTGTGTCTCCCCCCCCCCCCCCCCCCCCCCCCTCTCTCCCCTACCCCTTTCCCCACCTTTCGTTTTTGGTTGAAATATAAACTTTAATGTCAAGTTGCAGTTTTAAAAAATAACAATAATATTCTCCACTTTGTATGATTGGAGGCTCCCTAGAATCAGAGAGCCTGGGTTTAATCGTACAATCAATAACAATTGCAGAATAGGCCTTTGTATTTCTGGTGCCTGAGTTATACTGATATTTGGACCAGGGGGCTGCAATGAAATATCCGTTTCCACCCTTTCATGCATCAGTGTCTAGTCTTTGGTGCAGACACGCTCTGTATACAATTCCTACATTGGTGCTGTTAAAGTCCCTGCCCCATTACTCACTGTTATATGTAATGCTTTCAGAGTCTGTTAACTGTGTGTGTTTGTGTGTGCGTTTAACCCTCACACCCCTCTCCCAGGTGTAATCTCATTCACCCCGGAGGAGATATTTGGAATGGAGAGGCAAGCAGTGACCCAGGTAACCTCCCTGGACAAGGGAGACTGGGGCGACTGATCAGCAATTGATCAGTGTTTCAGGAACTCTCATAGGTTGGAGTGGCTGCAGCACCTTATCACCTCCAGCCCCAAGTCTGGCTGCAGCCCAGGTGAGCATCTGCTTTGATAGTAAAGATGGCTTACAGTGAATTGAGTTGGGTAACAGTTTCGATTCAGGTGTTGTGATCACAGCTGGAAAGTCAACCCAAGTTAGCTGGAAGCAGCAGTGTCTTTGCACAGAGATGGCTTTTTAAATTCCTTCATGGGATGTGGGCGTTGCTGGCTAGGCCAGCATTTATTGCCCATCTCTAATTACCCCTTGAGAAAGTGGTGGTGAGCTGCCTTCCTGACCCGCTGCAGTCCATGTGGTGTCAGTATATTTCTGAGTCAGGATGGTGAGCGGTGTGGAGGGGAACTTGCAGGTGGTGGCGTTCCCAGGTATCTGCTGCCCTCTTACTTCTAGACGGTAATGGTTGTGGGTTTGGAAGCAGCTATCGAAGGAACCTTGGCGAGTTCCTTCAGTGCATCTTGTAGATGGTCCACACCGCTGTTACTGTGCATCGGTGGTGGAGGGAGTGAATGTTTATGGAAGGGGTGCCAATCAAGCGGGGCTGCTTTGTCCTGGATAGTGTTGAGTTTCTTGAATGTTGTTGGAGCTGCACTCATCCAGGCAAATGGAGAGTATTCCATCACACTCCTGACTTGTGCCTTATAGATGGTGGACAGGTTTTGGGGAGTCAGGAGGTGAGTTACTCGCTGCAGGATTCCCAGCCTCCGACCTGCTCTTGCAACCATAGTATTTATATGACTAGCATTTATTTATAGTATTTATATGACTAGCACAATTAAGTTTCTGTTCAATATCAAGGGGCGATGGTTATTTCCTACCTTATAGAACATAGAACAGTACAGCACAGAACAGGCCCTTCGGCCCTCGATGTTGTGCCGAGCCATGATCACCCTACTCAAACCCACGTATCCACCCTATACCCGTAACCCAACAACCCCCCCCCCCCCCCTCCTTAACCTTACTTTTTAGGACACCGGGCAATTTAGCATGGCCAATCCACCTAACCCGCACATCTTTGGATGTGGGAGGAAACCGGAGCACCGGGAGGAAACCCACGCACACACGGGGAGGACGTGCAGACTCCGCACAGACAGTGACCCAGCCGGGAATCGAACCTGGGACCCTGGAGCTGTGAAGCATTTATGCTAACCACCATGCTACCGTGCTGCCCTTGGACCTTGTTGGAGATGGTCATTGCCTGGCACTTATGTGATGGGAATGTAACTTGCCACTTGTCAACCCAAGTCTGGATATTGTCCAAGTTTTGTTACATTTGAACATGAACTGCTTCAGTGTCTGAGGAATCATAAATGGTCCTTAACATTGTGCAGTCATCTGCGAACATTCCCACTTCTGACCTTATGATGGAAGGAAGGTAATTGTTGAAGCAGCTGAAGATGGTTGGGGCCTAAGACACTAACCCGAGGAACTCCTGCAGTGATGTCCTGGAGCTGAGATGATTGACCGCCAACAGCCACAATCATCTTCCCTTGTGCCAGGTCTGACTGCAACCAGTGGAGTGTTTCCCCCAATTCCCATTGACTCCAGTTTAGCTAGGGTTCCTTGATGCCAAATGCTGCCTTGCTGGCAAATGCAGTCACTCTCACCTCACCTCTGGCATTCAGCTCTTGTCCATATTTGAACCAAGGTTGTAATGAGGTCAGGAGCTGAGTGACCCTGGCGGAACCCAAACTGAGCATCCGTGAGCAGGTTATTGCTGAGTAAGTGCTGCTTGATAGTACATTTGACCACCCCTTCCATCACTTCACTGATGATTGAGAGTAGACTGTTGGGACAGTAATTGGCTGGGTTGCATTTGTCCTGCTTTTTGAGTCCAGGACATACTGGGCAATCTTCCACATTGCCGGGTAGATATCAGTGTTGTAGCTGTACTGGAACAGCTTGGCTAGGGAGGTGTGGCAAATTCTGGAGCACAAGTCTTCAAGACTATTGCCGGAATATTTGCAGGGCCCCGTAGCCTTTGCACCATCCAGTGCCTTCTGCCATTTCTTGATATCACATGGAGTGAATCGTACTGGCTGAAGATTGACATCTGTGATGCTGGGAACCTCCGGAAGAAACAGAGATGGATCATCCACTCGGCCCTTCAGGCTGAAAACTGTACCAAAGGCTTCAGCCCTATCTTTTGCGCAGATGTGCTGGGCTCCCGTCATCATTGAGGATGGGGATATTTGTCGAGCCTCCTCCTCCAGTGAGTTACTCAATTGTCCACCACCATTCACGGCTGAATATAGTAGGACTACAGAGCTTTGATCTGATCCGTTTGTTGCGAGATATTTTAGGTCTATCACTTGCTGCATTTACCTTTTTGGCAGGTAGTCCCATATTGCATCTTCATGAGGTTGACACCTTATTTTTTTAGGCATGCTTGGTGCTGTTCCTGGCATGCACTCTTTATTGAACTCTTCCGAGCTGATTTGAGATATGGGAATTCAGGGCTAACCCAGTACGTTGACATGAAGGGCAGTGTTGAGTTTTATCCTGTGTGTGACCTACTCGAGAGGAACTGGGATATGCCAAAGTGGAGGAAATATTATCCTGCATCCAATTCATGTTGCACCCGACCTCCCAAAAAACATCAATGGTTGATTGCACCCACATGCCACTTTGAAAACTACCATTTAAATGTCGGAGGACCTAACCCAAAGTCTGACAATGATTTGCATAGGCAAAAATGCTGTAAAAACCCAAATTACAGAAATATGGATCCACTCAATTAGAAAGACTTTTTTTCCCCCAGCTAATTTCAGCGGGAAAAGTAGACAAATTGGACAACTCTGTTCTTGACCTGCACTTTTTCAGTAAATTAGCGAGACTAGGGAAATCGATCCATGCATATTTACAAAATGCCAGCAACATAATTCACCCACCTCCTCAGGAGCAGCCTCAGACAATCTTTCCTGAACAGAGTTTTGTGTCATAGAAGTTACAGTGCAGGAGGCCATTCGGCCCATCAATTCTGCACCTTCCCCTGGAAAGAGCGCCCTACCTAAGCCCACACCTCCACCCTATTCCCGTAACCCCACCTACCCTTTTGGACACTAAGGGGCAATTTAGTGTGGCCAATCCACCTAATCTACACATCTTCGGACTGTGGGAGGAAACCGGAGCACAAGGAGCAAACTACACACACACACTGTCAAGTACCTTTGAACTGTTCGGTTGGCACGCCTGCTGTAGCAAGTCTCATCGGAAACGGTTTCCACACACTCTCTGAAGCGCAAGACAGTTTTGAGGTGGCTTGATCGCCCGCCAGCCACTGAACACTTATTTAAGTGTGAGCTGCATTGTGTGTTCAAGCTTATTGAAACATGTTTGCCAGTGGGGAAGATCTTGTCTTATAAAAGCCAACTCGGATTCAGACAGTGTGTTTAATGATTTATTAGCATTCTACAAGGTCTTCAAATAATCGTCTAGTTTTAGATGATTAGGAGATGGCGCATTATTGGTACATGTCAAAATGGGACTGTTGTTTTGACCACAATCAATTTGCACTCCCATCTTCAACTAAATTGGGGGAATAAAGTGCAGATTTGTGTATATTCTTTATTTTGTCTCAGCTTTCTGTGGGTTCAATTAAAGAATTTGATTAATGATTGAATCATAAACCTTTAAGTGAAAGTCTGCAATTAGGACAAGTTATTATTTCTGTCAAGGTACTTTGAGAAAGAGATCGCCTGAGTATTATAGATCAATTGTAAATTATAAATTGCACTGTTGATATGTTGCTTCTGTAATTGTAAATAAATGTAATTAGTTGCTTTAGCCTGTAACAATCTGTTTTTAATTGAGTGAGTCGGGCTGTAATGGGACCAAACATTAACTCCAGTACATCATTTATATTTACACCAAATTTGCAATTTAAAAATTGGTATTATATCCTTTAACCCCCTTTCCTTGGTTGGCATTTTAAATTCAGTTTGGTACCTGTCGTGTTATTAACCCTGGGGTAACATGGACTGCAATTGGATGCAGTTTGTCTGTAAAGCAGACACCAAACTTAGACGTTGGTTCAATAAGATTTATTGAACTTTTGGAACAAGGCACACAGCTTGCTGTGGGTTGTCACTCTCCTACTCCAAGTATACTAACTCTAACTAGACCAGTCTAGCCCTGAGCCACGTGTAGAAGGTGCTAATACATACACCTTGACTGTCACTACAGTTGTCACCAGTGGAAAGAGGTGGAGTGCTGATATCTCACGTTTTATAGTGGGAAGCCCCCCCTCTATGTTCTGTCTAGTGATTGGTTGTGTACTGTCCTGTGTGTTGATTGGCTAACCTGGGTGTCTATCCCTGCCTATCTTTACCTCATGATGTGTGAGGCATATTATGACAGTACCCACACTTTAATTCCATAATTTTTTAGATTAATCTCCCACCTAGTATTTCATCAGACATAATCCATGGACACTTATCTATTGTATATCCCCATCTCCCATTTTTTTTATCTCCTCAAAAAAATGTTAGGTTTGTCATTTCGTACATTAAAGGTACTTTATAACTCTTAAGTTGTTGAGATTGAAATTTTCCTTTTAAAATGTGTTTCGTTTCTGATATCTGGATGATTTAGAATTTCATCCTGAAGAAACTCTATACGTCAACATTGACTCTTGCCAATTTTTATAAATCGAAAGCATCTTATCTGGCTGCATCACAATCTGGTATGGCAACTGCTTGGCTCAATACCATAAGAAACAACAGTCATAAGCTGGTTTCGTCCCACAGTCCAAAGATGTGTAGGTTGGGTTGCAGGGATAGGGTGGGGCAGTGGACCTAGTGCAGGGTGCTTTTTTGGACGGTCAGTACAGAGTGGGCCAAATGGCCTCCATCTGCACTCGGGGTTCTATGATGTGCAGTTCGTTCTTTTGCTTTGAGGCCGCACTGAAGGGAGTGTTTGATTAAAACAGTGATTGTCCTTCATCCAATAAAAATGAATGACCTGGGGGATAGTATTATAGAGGCCCTGCAGTGCAGGAGGCTATTTGGCCCATCAAGTCTGCACTGTCCCTATCTCCTAATCTCTTGAACACTAAGGGCAATTTAGCACGGCCAATGCACCTAACCTGCACATCTTTGGACTGTGGGAGGAAACTAGAGCACCCGGTGGAACCCCACGCAGACACGGGGAGAACGTGCAGACTCCACAGTCACCCAAGGTGGGTATCTAACCCAGGTCCCTGGCGCTGTGAGGCAGCAGTGCTAACCACTGTGCCACCATGCTGCATATGTTGATACCCAGATGTATAGAGAGTATCACCCGAATGGTGGGATTCTAACCTGGGTCCCCAGAGAATAACCTGGATCTCTGAAGGGTCCAGCAACAACACCACTTTATCACCACCACCCCCAAAAATCCTTATATTTCTAAAATTGAGACAAGGTTTCAATTGAAAAACTTTATTTTTTTTCATATACACAATATTGAATGAAAAAATATGTTATTGTGGCAATAAGTTCATAAATATCTGTGTGGACAAGGCAGCATTTATGCATTTGAGTGCCTCTGAGACACAGTAACTGGGTTCTTTGCAATCATAAAAAGCTGCTTACACTGATATCACCGAAATAACTAGAACATTTCCACAGGACAAACTGTGTCCGACTGGTGGCTATTTTATCGATAGTAGAATCCACTGGGATCTATTGGGACAACAATGAGCAACAGACAGAGAGACCAAATATCTCACTGGGGTAAGTTGCGAATCATGAGTGCAAAGAATAAGACCGTTAAGTGTCCTGGCGTCTGCAAAGATTTCCAACGCAGTGTGCGTTTTATAAAAATAAGCTCAGCTCGCATTGTTGTGCCAACTTTAGTTCTATAATTCAAGCTGGCAGCCAGATACCACAACGGTCAGTCAACAAGCTCATCTCCTGTAATCAGACCATCAGAATCGCCACCATGGTGATGGTGAGGCTGAATTATCTGGATGTGTACAGTGTGGCATTTGATAGGTTTCAACGTCTCCCCCAAACCCACGGTTTAGAAGACATTTGAATGCGAAAGGGGCAAGGCTTTCCTCTGTTCAGATAAAGAAAATTCATTCGCTCAAACTTTTCCAGGCCACACAAAAAGGAGAATAAAGCTGTCCCCCAAAATGTAGCAACTCCGAGCTGAAATGTTTGGTTGTCGCCTTGCGTGCCCACACGTTGCACCCTCCGATGAGTGGGGGCACAGAATCGGGAAGGATTCCTGTTTTCCCATCTCCTCCCATCTGGCTGATTCACAAATTTCAAATGAAGCTAATTTACTTGATTGCACCTCTGTCCATGGCAGTGTGCTACTAACAGCATTGAAGTAACTCCTTCCTGCCCATACTCTAGCTATCTGTGGGACATCAGTGACTGCAGGGTGAGAAAATGGCGTCCCTCAACACAGGTGGCTTATGACTGCCCAATTGACCTTTAGTAAACAAGCAGTTGACGCATATCACAAGGCAACTACAATCCAGAAGCTCGGAGTCTGGAGCCTGCCAACGGGCGTTTATTGGAGAACTTTCTGAAGAGAACTGTAACGTTAGAAATGAACCAGATTCAACCTGGTTCAAGCTTATTTAAAAGCCAAGAACCCAAGATGGTGGCATTTCAACAGATACAAAAGCTGAACTTTCAAAAGAGAGGCTTCACTAAATATCGCAAACGTCAACACTTTCTTTATATTCAACGAATCAAAACACTGAAGGAAAAAGAAAAGCAAACAATTCAATCATCCCAAGTTGTCCTCGTCCTCAAGTCAGTGTGAAACCCGGCAGCGGCAGCTTCCTCAGATGTTGAGCTTGTTCGCAATGGTCACCACCACTTTCAGGACTGGCATGAAGGCAGAGATCTCGCTGAAATTGCTGCTGCTCACGACGTGTGTATGAACAGCCAGCGCCTGCTGGTAATTGCATTCCTCTATGTTCCGCACAATCTCGTGCAGTCCGCTCAGAATGTGAGGGGAAAGCTGGGCAACAGAAAATACAATTGCTGTCAATGGTTCCGAACAGCAGTACTTGCAAAGTGTTAACCTCCTTAACCAACCCCCCCCCACCCCCGCCCAAATGAGCACATGCCGACAGACGAATACCGTCAAACCACCCTGCAGAACGTACCGTTCATATAACGGCACTAAAGGGAAGGATCGGACCAGCTCCAGGTTCCCATCCCAATTATGGGGACCTTTCATTAGAACCACCAAGATGCAAACAACTATTAGTTCATCTGATGTGTCAGGTATGATTTTGGAGCGATCACAGATGGCGGCTGCTTTTAATCCTCTAACAATGTAGCCTTTCATTCAGCATTATCGCCTTGGCTCTTGTGGCCACTCAAGTTTCCTTACACAAATTTATCTGGTAAAGTGCACTGAACTTGTCACTAAACTTAATCTCAGCTTTAATTATTCCAGCCCAGAGAGGTTTGAGATGATCATTGTTGGCTCGGCCCTGTTATGTTTAAGGCCATCTCTCAGGAACAAAAACACGTACAAACGGTGCAAAGAGTGGATTAAAAAAAAAAATGCAAAAGCCAAAACTCACTCACGGTCTCTTGGCAGTCTCTGATCTGTCCCAGATTAGCTGGGCTCAGCAAAGAGCAAGGGTAGGCGAACCACAACAGCCCTTGGGGCAGAAATAGGACAAGATGTTTTTTGTTCATGGGATGTGGGCATCACTGGCTAAGCCAGCATTTATTGCCCATCCTTAGTTGCCCTTGGGAAGGTGGTGGTGAGCCTCCATCTTGAACCGCTGCAGTCCATGCGGTGTAGGTGCACCCACTGTGCTGTTAGGGAAGGGAGTTCCAGGCTGTTTCCCCAGCGACAGTGAAGGAGCTGCAATGTAATCACCAGTCAGGATGGTGTATGGCTTGCAGGCCAACAAGCAGATGGCGGTATTCCCATTCATCTGTTGCCCTGGTCCTTCTAGGTGGTCGGGATCAAGAGTTTAGAAGGTTCTGTGGAAGGAGCTTTAACAAGCTGCTGTACCTCACCTTGCGCGGGCTGCTGCCACTCTGTGCCTGTGGAGGACGGAGCCAGGAGTTAAGCTGGTGGATTGTCTATTCAGTGGACCCCTTTGTTCTAGATGGTGTCGAGCATCAATGATCTTGGAGAGGCACTTGTCCAGGCAAGTGTGGAGTATTCCATCACACTCCTGATTTGTGCCTTGTAGACAATGGACAGGCTTGGAGATGTCAGGAGGTGAGTTACTTGCTGCAGACTCTGACTTGCAATTGTGGACTGTATTTATATCCAGTTAAATATCTGGTCAGTGGGAACCCCTCAGCAATGGTAATGCTATTGAACGTCAAGGGGGAAACGATTAGATTCTCTTTTGTTGGAGATTGCCATTGTCTGACACAAATGTTACTTGCCACTTATCAGTCCAAGCCTGAATGTTGCTCCATCCGGACACAACAACAACTTAAGAATTATAAACCACCTTCAGCATCCTGAAAAGTTGCAAATGATGCTGAATACAATAGGGCGGCAAGGTGGCGCAAGGTTAGCACTGCTGCCTCATGGCGCCGAGGACTTAGGTTCGATCCCAGCCCTGGGTCACTGTCTCCGTGAACTTTGCACATTCTCCCCGTGTCTACATGGGTCTCACCCCCACAACCCAGAGATGCGCACAGTAGGTGGATGAGCCACGCTAAAAATTGTTCCTTAATTGGAAAAAAAGGAGAATTGAGCACTTTAAATTTATTTTAAAAAAAGATACTGAACACAGTGCATTCATCAGCAAAAATCCCCATTTCGGAGGGCAAGTCCCTGATGAAGTAGCGGAGAATGGTTTCCATTATTTTCTAGTCCAGATTTCTCCTGCATGGCTTTGCATCACACGGCCTCGTGGTCAGTCTGCTATTCCCCGACGGGAGAATAAATAATAAGCGCGAGGGCAGGGACATTCGCGCTTGGAAATAGGGCATTTCCCAGTCTTTTCCACTCGATTTGGAGAGAAAGATTAAAGCAGATTCAGAGGAAGACTTTCTGCACTGTTGCAACATTAACTGGGCCGCTCTCACAATCGCACAGCTGCTACCCTTTGGGGGCAGTGAGATTGGGATCATGGCTGCTGCTATGGACAGAGAATCAGTCCCAAACTAGGTCCCAAAAGACAATGACGTAAGCTCACTGACAAAAGTAAAATATTGCAGATGCTGAGAATCGGATGGAAGTTAAGTGGAGACACAGGCAGAATCTTTGAAGAAAGTTCAATACATCAGAACTTCCTCAGAACTTCCTCAGAACTTCCTCAGAACTTCCTCAGAACTTCCTCAGAACTTCCTCAGAACTTCCTCAGAACTTCCTCAGAACTTCCTCAGAACTTCCTCAGAACTTCCTCAGAACTGAAGGGTCGCGCGGTAACATTAACCTTATTCATTTCTCCACAGACGCTGCCTGGCCTGCTCATCACCCCCACCATCGCGCTGCAGCCCATACAATCGCTGGCATCGAGCTGATCCAAATTCAAAATTACAAATCCCATGCACAACATCAGCATGGTATAAATATTATAGTGGGGAACGGCGGGAACAATTCAAATTGTTCTCTTGGGTTTCTGACATCTCACTGGTCTTTATCTGCGCCCCTTGTTATGACGATAATTAATTTTTAAATTACCCCAGAATCACCACCTGCGGCAAAGGAAACTCTCAGGATTAACTAGAAATGAGCAAATGCGTATCCTGAACATCTTTATTTCAGTCTACCTCGTACAGACAGGTAAACAATAATATAATAATGATGATCGCTTATTGTCACGAGTAGGCTTCAATGAAGTTACTGTGAAAGGCCCCTAGTTGCCACATTCCGGCGCCTGTTTGGGGAGGCTGGTACGGGAATTGAACCCGCGTTGCTGGCCTTGTTCTGCATTACAAGCCAACTGTTTAGTCCACTGTGCTAAACCAGGCCCTAAACTTAACTAAGGTAACAATACATATCTTTTGTTGCCTCACTGTAGTGTGTTTGGTAGCACTACTGTATATAACATGCGTTACTCAATCCAGTTTCAGCAGAGGCTTTCTGCACCTTGATGAAGAAGGTTCGAAGTTGTCCAGAGGTATTGAAAGGTTTGAGTAACAGAATTTAACAACTGCGTGAGTTCTTACTTTAAGATCAATACCAGGGGAAAGGTTACGATGTTTATATACAGTAGCTATGTCTGACCACACTGGTAGCCCTGAGCTAGATCTATGCTCCTGCTCTCATCACAGTCTAATCACCAAGGGAGGCAGAGAGCCGCTTGCGTCGGCTTTTATACCCGCCAGTGCTGCCCCCTAGTGATCTTTCAATTTCCCATTAACCCCTTAGGTACATACCCATGTAAAGATCACTACACACGCCACACCATAACCTCTGCTTAAAGCGTTCCCGCTTACCGTCTGCTCCCGCAGTTTGTCGTACAGGTAATCCAGTCGCTTTGTGGCGTCATCCAGCTTCCTCTTCGTTTGCTGTGGAATGATTCAGAATTCATCCAGTGAGTGTGATTCAGGGTGGAAACAGGGGCAGCCAGTATTCCATAACAGTCCTGCCTCAGAGAATGAAACAATTCAAACCCCAGCCTCGGCAATTTTTAAGATTAAGTTGGTGCGCGATGTTTTGGTTGTTGCGTGCAGTGCATAGAAATAGACAAGGCACAAAACGCAATCGCTCCATAAATCACCAGAATAATCAGTCACCATGAGGCACTGCTGGTGATTTAACGCAGATTGCTGTGAAATTAGTTCACGGGTACATATCACACCTGGCAGACTCACTCACTCACACTCATGCACACTCAACTCACACGCACACTCCCTCACGCACAAAAATATTATGTTGCAGAATTAATTTACTTCTGTCCCCAGGTTACAGTTCCTTGGACTGGCAACATTCTCCCAGCTACGTAATTCGAGTGCGATTGGATATCATGCAGCAATGGAAAGCAGAGGTTGATTATCCTCTGTCGGGCTGGTTTTTAGACAGAGATTTAAAAAGAAAATAAGACTGTTTTCAGATATCGATGGTGAGTAATCTGGCAACCAACATTGGCTGGGCAGTGTGATGCATGTAGCCTTGTAACACTTGGATCCAACTTTCTTCTGTGTCAACCAAAGATGCCAGGTGACGGTAGAGGACAGGACGCAGCCATGCCTGAAGAGTAGGTGAGGCGAATGAGGAAATAATTGGCCGTGTGGATTCTAAAAGCTTGAAGATCATGAGAAGATGAGGACCCAAGTGAAGCGAGGACACCCACATTTCTAAAGTACTGCAAAACAACTACTGAGTACGAGACTGGGGGAAGTCGTATTTGTTTGAAACCACTTAGAATGTAGGAAAGGTTGTCTGTATGACAAAGAAGAAACACGGCAGCACAATGGTTGGCACTGCTGTCGCACAGCGTCAGGGACCCGGGTTAGATTCCGGCCTCGGGTGACTATCATGTGTGGAGTTTGCACGTTCTCCCCGTGTCTGCGTGGATTTCCTCCGGGTGCTCCAGTTTCCTCCCATAGTCCAAAGATGTGCAGGTTAGGTGGACTGGACATGTTAAGTTGCCCCTTAGCGTCCAAAGATGTGTAGGCTAGGTTACAGGGATAGGAAGGGGAGATGAGCAGGGAGAGTGTTATTCAGAGGGTCAACGCAGACTCGATGGGTTGAATGGTCTATAAGGATTCAATGGAAAAGAAGCAAAGACTCTGAAAATTACTCACCATGGTACCATTCAATTGGATGGGAAGCAGAGCAGCACGAGAGGGAGAAGTAAAAAGGTGGGGAGTGGGTGCAGAATATGCAAAATTGAGATTGATGGATATATCATAGAATTTACAGTGCAGAGGGAGGCCATTCGGCCTATCGAGTGCACCGGCTCTTGGAAAGAGCACCCTACCCAAGTCCACACCTCCACCCTATCCAAGTAACCCCACCCAATATATAGATGCAAAAAGAATCCATTCGAAAGGATTATTTAAAAGTAAGTGGAACATATTTTGAGTGCTCTCGATTAGGGCAAGAGTTGCATAGAGCAAAAGAACTATGCAGTGCAAAGATAAACTGACCTTCTGGAGACAGTTTTGCTTTGGAGATGTGAAACTTCACACTCAGGGCAGAGATAGCAAGGCCCAAAATGTTATAGGATGAGGAATGCTGTGGGGGGTGAGTTTACCAAAGGTAAGAGATAGCATCTGGTGGTTAGATTTACAAATGAAGAAAAGGTCTTTGAGCAACTAAAACAAAATTTTAACTGTTCCGCTGAAATAAATCAAACTATTGTGATTCAGCCACTTCAAGAGGGAAAGGGTCGAGTATAAAGTGTGCATTCTAATGGGAGTTCTTGACTGCAGAGAGGTATCAACGGGGGGAAGTGGAACCGAGACGAGGATATTGAAGATGGAAAGGAAGTGAATCCAGGGAGGGTGCAGACGCTGGAAAGGTTGGCCCAGGTCTCGTCTCTATCTCTTGGTCTCTTAAAAGACATTGACAGCAGCACAGTACTACAGCTCCAGGGTCCCAG
This sequence comes from Scyliorhinus canicula, assembly GCF_902713615.1. Classification (NCBI taxonomy): domain Eukaryota; kingdom Metazoa; phylum Chordata; class Chondrichthyes; order Carcharhiniformes; family Scyliorhinidae; genus Scyliorhinus; species Scyliorhinus canicula. Next base: position 22,586,504 of record NC_052167.1, read on the forward strand.
ATTAGATTCCTGGCTTGGGTCACTGTCTGTGCGGAGTCTGCACGTTCTCCCCGTGTCTGCGTGGGTTTCCTCCGGGTGCTCCGGTTTCCTCCCACAAGTCCCGAAAGACGTGCTTGTTAGGTGAATTGGACATTCTGAATTCTCCCTCTGTGTACCCGAACAGGCACCGGAATGTGGCGACTAGGGGCTTTTCACAGTAACTTCATTGCAGTGTTAATGTAAGCCTACTTGTGACAATAAAGATTATTATTATTATTATATGCTGGTAGACAGAAGTTCTGAAGAAGGGTCATACTCGACTTGAAATGTTAACTCGGTTTCGGTTTCCAGACCGGATGGATTTTTCCAGCACTTTGTGCTTCTCTTTAAAGAGGCAATAGAGGCCACGGAAGGCATGGGCAATGGGTTTAGTGATTACAAAGCAGTTGACAGAGCTCTGCATGATTTAAGTTTATGTAGGGCACAGCACAGGAGACTGGTGAGGTGAGTGTGGAAGAAATGAAGTTTTGTGATGATAAAGGTATGGATAATAGCTGGACCTGTTCGGAGCTGAGCCGGAGATAATTTCCTAAATAAAAGGTTGGTACTGTAAGACATTAATAAGGGGCAGAGTAATATTCAACTTTCCCATTCTAGTTTAAACGCCTCAGAGGGGTAGAAGAGGAAGCACCCAGGTTTCTTTCCCTCAACACTGTCTTGAGCTTTGCATGCTTTGTCTCCACCCTTAAAGTGACCTTTGAGTGGACTGTCCATGTATTGCGATGTAGAAGGCACTGCAGTTTTGTGGGCTTGGGTGGGCTTTTCAATGCTGTCACTGGTGCAAGTTTGCACAATTATTTCATACACAGGTTGTGGGGCGGAAGCTTTGCTGGATTGTGTTACATGGGCGGATGGTGGTGGTCTTGGCAATGGATCAAGGGTCAAGCAAGGCACAAATCCTGAGCAGCTCACGGCTCAAACTGAACAAGCAGTTAGAATGGGGCGGTTTGGATCACCTACTTAGATGCAAAGGGTCTTCAGGGATTTGCGGTTTTACTGACTAAATCTTTCGCACCAGTCAGCCCAAGGCTTTGAAATAATGTGGCACATATTTTGGTCCAGAAATAAAACAGTGGATTAACAGTACACTCAGTTATAAACCGTGTGGTCAAACACAAGTCACTACAGCTGTAAGAGCATGTGCGATGTCAACGTATTGGCCAGAATAGTTCCTTAATATTAATACCGCAATTGTAACAACACCTTGCATCAGAAGGTTAATACGACATTTCTAACACACTGCAAGGAGATAATACTTCATTATGAACACTGGGCATTCAGCTTCCAGCTCGCTTCAATTCTACTGACTATTCTGCCAACGGCCTGGAAGTAAATGTCAACAGATCAAGACGGAGCTGTGCACAAGTAAGGTTGCGTCATTTTCCTACACTACCCCCTTCCTCCCACCCCACAACAAAAACAGTGGATTTACTTCATCAGAGCACGGGACACCCTCATTGGAATTTACGGATCATCCAGATGTAGAAAATCCCCCATCAGCGAGTGCGGTTTCTGGAAATAATCCGGATAAAGTACAAGGTTCCAGTCTCAACTCGGGTTCTTCTGCCCTGAATCCAATTTGAGCAATGGGGCACCCTTGCCACCCAGGAAGGGGAGGCTCCACAACACACTAACTGTGAGGGCTGCAGTAAGACGTACGCACCATACCTTTGAGCAAAATGTTTCTTTCCTCGCAGATTATATTAAAATGCTCTGTGGTGCAAAGTGGTCTAAAAAAAAAATCTAGCTGCATTTGATAATGCACAATTTGTAGAAAATTTACAGTTCTGAAGCTCTCTATTTTTCATGGAGTGTGGGCATCGCTGGCAGAGCCCGCATGGATTGCCCATCCCTAATTGCCTCTGAACATTTCAATGGGAGTCTGGAATTGGCTGCCCGAGTAGGTGGTGGAGGCAGAGACCCTAAACTCGTTTAAAAAAGTACCTGAATCTGCACCTTAAATCCTATAAGCTGCAGACCAGGTGCAGGAAGGTGGGATTAGAAAGGGCATCTGGGTGTCCTCGGGCTGGCACGGATAAGATGGGCCGAATGGCCCCCTTCTGTGCTGTAACATGTCTATGGTTCCATGGCAATTAAGGATCAATCACATTTAGAGTAGGAGGGATAAATAGGCGGGTAGTGTCTATGGGAGAGGAGCGGGCGTGTGCAGTATGGTTTGATTGAAGTATTGGTTTTACGTTGATGTTTGCACATTTTTGTTATCTGTAACTGTTTACAATGCCGAAAAATACCTCAATAAAATTGTTTGTTAAAAAAGAAAAGGATTAATCACATTGCTGTGGTTCTGGAGTCATATGTAGTCCAGACCGGGTAAGGACGGCAGATTTCCTTCTCTAAAGGACATTAGTGAACCAGATGGGTTTTTATGACAATCGCTGGTAGTTTCGTGGTCACCATTACTCCACATTCCAGGTTTATTAATCAAATTTACATTCCACCAGTTGCCGTGGGGGGAGGATTTGAACCCATGACCCAGAGTGTTAGCCTGGGTCTCTGCATTACGAGTTCCTGTGGCATTACCACCATCTCCCCAGGAGATGTCTATCAGCATGTTTAGGTTCGAAAAGCCCAGTGAAACAACTGTGCTGGCAGGAATTTGCAGCCAGCTTTGTTGTGCTCGGTGAGAATATTTCAATGGGATAATGACCTTATTAGGCTCACAACTCACAGGTACAATTTCCTAATTTCCCTTTGGCATTTGGAATCATCAGTAATCGAATGGTAGAGGCACTGAGCTCGGATTCCTCTGGAAGCAGGTCCTTTGGTACGTGAAGTTAAAAGATGGCTCTATCTGCAATTTCCTTCTGCTTACTGTAACAGTATGGTGTTACCATACTGTAGCATGGTGCTACTGAGATACTTGCATCGCGGGAGGCCTTCTCAGTAATCCACATTTAATAAAGGACACAGACACATGGCTGGACACTTCAGAAACTCACTGCCCTGAGACTGAAATGCGGTGTCAATGGTAGCCATGATGTGGAGATGCCGGCGTTGGACTGGGGTGAGCACAGTAAGAAGTCTTACAACACCAGGTTAAAGTCCAACAGGTTTATTTCAAACACGAGCTTTCGGAGCACGGCTCCTTCACCTGAAGAAGGAGCCGTGCTCCGAAAGCTCGTGTTTGAAACAAACCTGTTGGACTTTAACCTGGTGTTGTAAGACTTCTTACTGAGACTGAAAGGTATTGGATGTTAATTCACTGCTTCCAACGTTCCACACGGTTAAGCTTTATTCTGCCGTGGACTATTATGGCACATCTTTGCCAACCAGTCTCCTACAACATTAATGCAAGTTACTCGAAGTGAATCATTTAAGACAAATCATTTAAGATAACTGGGAAAGCCTTTCTCTTGTTTGCAGATTAAATTGACAGCAGAAACCCAGGGTGGTAATAGCTTTCCTGATTTCGGTTTGCTGAGGGGAGGACGTGGGAGAAGTAAATGGGAGAATTCAAGATTCTGTGTTCATAATCCTATGTGTCTGTTATCATAGAATTTACAGTGCAGGAGGCCATTCGGCCCATCGAGTCTGCACCGGCTCTTGGAAAGAGCACCCTACCCAAGGTCAACACCTCCACCCTATCCCCATAACCCAGTAACCCCACCCAACACTAAGGGCAATTTTGGACACCAAAGGCAATTTAGCACAGCCAATCCACCTAACCTGCACATCTTTGGACTGTGGGAGGAAACCGGAGAACCCGGAGGAAGCCCACGCACACACGGGGAGGATGTGCAGACTCCGCACAGACAGTGACCCAAGCCGGAATCGAACCTGGGACCCTGGAGCTGTGAAGCAATTATGCTATCCACAATGCTACCGTGCTGCCCTTATGATAGATTGAAAACCCTTGAAATGGAAACCCAGTTCTATATGGGCAGCATGGTAGCACAGTGGGTAGCACATGCATGTAGCGACCTGTCTGGACTGTACGCATAACAATACTTCTCATAGTACCTCGGTTGAGCTACGTGACAATAAATCTAAACACCTAAACTCGAAACATCCAACAGGGCCGTCATACCGTGTCAAATTTTGAACATCCTAACTAGAAGTGGATAAACTAGTTTCACCGTCTTAAATATCCATTGCTCCACAGTAACTGTGGACGGCACGGTAGCACAGTGGTTAGCACTATTGCTTCAGAGCCAGGGTCCCAGGTTCGATTCCCGGCTTGGGTCACTGTGCGCGGAGTCTGCACGTTCTTCCCGTGTCTGCGTGGGTTTCCTCCGGGTGCTCCGGTTTCCTCCCACAATTCCCGAAAGACATGCATGTTGGGTGAATTGGACATTCTGAATTCTCCCTCAGTGTACCCGAACAGGCGCCGGGCAACTAGGGGCTTTTCACAGTAACTGCATTGCAGTGTTAATGTGAGCCTACTTGTGACAAAAATGAAGATTATTATTAATTTCAGTCCAACTTCACGGGTCCAGCAAGAGTACTCCACACAGCATACATACCATAATAACATGCACCACTTCATATCACACACACAGATAGGTAATCTACTTATTTCAAATTACTAGACTACTGTTTAAACAGCGACATACAGGGTCACCAGCAGCTAAAAGGCATCGCTGTACCAGCCCATCAAAGGTTGTCTTCAACACCATGTGCTCTTCCGGGATTTGCTTTTTCACAATCTTCTCTGTGGGCAGCTGCTGCAGTGGCTGCAAATGACAATGAGTTAAAAAAACACAGACAGCAAATTACTGTGTAGATTACCCGTCTCCGAACAGAGGGGGCTCGAGGCAAGCAGCATCGGCTGTACAGTAGCTGCACGCTTTCCACATCTAGCCACAGTTTGATGCAAAGGCAAGCACACCAGTAGTCAACTCAGCAGCAATCCCCATAGGTCAACGTGCATGAATGTAAAATTCATAGTAAAGTTGCTGGAAAACCTGCTGTAAAAGATAGGTGAGATGTGGCACAGTGGTTAGCACTGCTGCCGTTGGCACTGGGACCCAGGTTCGACCCTGGCCCCAGGTCAGTGTGGAGTTTGCACATTCTCCCCGTGTCAGTGTGGGTCTCACCCTCACAACCCAAAGATGTGCAGGGTAGGTGGATTGGCCACACTAAATTGCCCCTTAATTGGAAAAAATAGAATTGGGTACTCTAAATTTTAAAGAAAAGTTAGATAAAAGATAGCACTAATGGAATTGTGAAATATATTAAAAATCTTACTTCTACAAAGCATGTCCATTCTGCATCCCCCCCCACCCCCTGTTATTCTGCTTTTGTCATACGTGTGAGTGATCTAATCCATTTGTAAAATTCCTACACCCACATGAATCTGATAACCTGGGGTATCATACATACGAAAGTTGAGTGTTCAAATCCCAACCATAGCAAATTGTGCTATCTCACTAAATCTTGTAACGTGTGGACTGCCACTAGACAACTGGTCCAGGAATATCCTTCAGGGAAGGGGGCTGGACACCATTACATTTAATTGCTTTAAAATGGAGACAGGATATACGGGCGGAATGATGGCCTAGTGGTTAGCTGCTGTCTCGGTGGTGCTGAGGACCCGGGTTCGATCCCGGGTCACTGTCATTTGGTGTTTGCACATTCTCCCCGTGTCTGCGTGGGTCTCATCCCCAAAGATGTGCAGGGTAGGTGGATTGGCCACGCTAAATTGCCCCTTAATTGGAATTAAAAAAAAAAAAATAAACAAAATGGAGGCAGGCTGAAATCAACACCACTGAATTAAAGGAGGCAACACCCGGGTAACGAGTGTCAAAATTTGATCCCGGCTCTGGGTCACTGTCCGTGTGGAGTTTGCACATTCTCCCCGTGTTTGCGTGGGTTTCGCCCCCACAACCCAAAGATGTGCAGGCTAGGTGGATTGACCATGCTAAATTGCCCCTTCATTGGAAATAATTAATTGGGTACTCTAAATTTATAATTTAAAAAAAAATTTCGTGAGAAGAGGAGCACATTTCCTTCTATCCCTTCTTCCAAAGGACAGTGATCCGCCACCTCCCTCAGCAGTGCTACATTTGAAGAATCTAATCAGTTTGCTCTGCTTTCCACACTCCATTTTCCTTTATTTCTGAAACAAGAACTAACCATTCTAATTGGGAGAATGAAGCTAAAAATGGACTATTAAACAGTGATTTCAGTTGGGTTGACACTGGATCTACAACATGTCCATCAGTAGCCACTTTATAAAATGAACACCCAAGATGATTCTCTTGTCCTGTTGAATCTGTACATATGGGGCTTTTGGGATAGCAGTGATACTACAGAATCTGCAATTGTATCTCCCATGCTCAGTATCTATGTAATTAATATTGTTTGGATGTCCACAGCTGAGGCAAGTAAAGAATATAGGGAGGGTGACTTGAAGATTGGCCAAAAGAGCGGGCTTGAAGGAAGAACTTGATCTGAGGGGCAGAGGGGTTTTAGTGAGGCAATTTCAGACTTAACCCCACCAATGAGGAGAAAAGTACATTGCGTATGGAAAAGGCCAAAGTTGGGCAATACAGAGGCAGCTGAGATTTGTAGGACTGGAAGAGGTTTCGGAGAATGAGAGGGGCAAGGCCATGAACTGCGTTGACTACAATGGGAATCTTAAATGTGAGGCATAGATATCCCGGGAGCCCGTCATACAGAAGAGTGATGGACGAGTAAGACTTGGGAGCTGGAGCTAGTTTACTCACTGGGCTAAATCGCTGGCTTTTAAAGCAGACCAAGCAGGCCAGCAGCACGGTTCGATTCCCGTACCAGCCTCCCCGGACAGGCGCCGGAATGTGGCGACTAGGGGCTTTTCAGAATAACTTAATTGAAGCCTACTCGCGGCAATAAGCGATTTTCATTATGAAGGTTGGAGAAATGGAGTCGCCTGGGAGCGCACTTGGAAGTTACATTTCTTGAATCGATAGAAGTATAGGTGAGCAGTGGATAGATGGAGGAGGAAGTGGAGAACGGTGATGCTTTTGGAGGAGAGGGTAGATGGTCTTTGAGATAGAGAGAATGTGCGGTTGGAAGCGCAGCTCAAACTTCCAACAGGAAACACAGGTTGCGATCGGTCTTGTTCAACTTGAAACAACGGCGAGGAAACAAGTTGAATGGTGGCAAAGACGATGGCTTAATTAATAGACACATGGGCTTGTGCCTTCCGTGATAACCTCGGCATTACCCGCAATTTTGGGAACATCTCATTTACATTCAATAAATGTATTTTGCTTCACAGAATATTGCTGCTGTGTTAAAAGTTGCCAAGTTGCTATCAGGAATCTGTGAGGAGGGCTGCAATTATATATTGATGCAGAGGATACTGGAAGTCTGCAGAGGGATTTGGATAGGTTAAGTGAATGGGCTAGGGTCTGGCAGAATGAATACAATGCTGACAAATGTGAGGTTATCCATTTTGGTAGGAATAACAGCAAACGGGATTATTATTTAAACTATAAAATATTAAAGCATGCCGCTGTTCAGAGAGACTTGGGTGTGCTAGTGCATGAGTCACAGAAGGTTGGTTTACAAGTGCAACAGGTGATTAAGAAGGCAAATGGAATTTTGTCCTTCATTGCTAGAGGGATGGAGTTTAAGACTAGGGAGGTTATGTTGCAATTGTATAAGGTGTTAGTGAGGCCACACCTGGAGTATTGTGTTCAGTTTTGGTCTCCTTACTTGAGAAAGGACGTACTGGCGCTGGAGGGTGTGCAGAGGAGATTCACTAGGTTAATCCCAGAGCTGAAGAGGTTGGATTATGAGGAAAGGTTGAGTAGACTGGGACTGTACTCGTTGGAATTTAGAAGGATGAGGGGGGGATCTTATAGAAACATTTAAAATTATGAAGGGAATAGATAGGATAGATGCGGGCAGGTTGTTTCCACTGGCGGGTGACAGCAGAACTAGGGGACATAGCCTCAAAATAAGGGGAAGTAGATTTAGGATTGAGTTTAGGAGGAACTTCTTCACCCAAAGGGTTGTGAATCTATGGAATTCCTTGCCCAGTGAAGCAGTTGAGGCTCCTTCATTACATGTTTTTAAGGTAAAGATAGATAGTTTTTTGAAGAATAAAGGGATTAAGGGTTATGGTGTTCGGGCCGGAAAGTGGAGCTGAGTCCACAAAAGATCAGCCATGATCTAATTGAATGGCGGAGCAGGCTCGAGGGGCCAGATGGCCTACTCCTGCTCCTAATTCTTATGTTCTTATGATGCAACAGTCTCTTTTTTTGGCCACCATGCTCATTTGGTCATTGAATATTGTTTTCCCCTTGTATATTATAGCATCTTAAAAAATAACAAGGCATTCCACCTCTCATTAAATTATGCCACAGGCACAATCTTGGTGCTAACTGGGAGAAGGAAAGCTGCGAACGCACCTGTAAATTGGCCTCTTTTGGGGCCCCGGGTGGCCCTTGACCGATTTCCTGAGGAACGAAAACCTGGGGTCGGAGCTGTTGACCATCTGTGGAGAAATTCACGACGGGAGCAGTAATGGGAGCTGGAGGAGTGTAGTTGTCAGGTAGCTGGAAGTTCATATAGAGAGTATTTTATGAATTAGCAAATGTATAAAGGCCGCCTAGCTACCAAGAGAACAGATTGGAACAGAGCTCAAAAAAGATCAGAATACTGATCATTTCTACACACAAACTAGTGATACAACATCAATACAATTTTTGCATGACGCCTGACAGAAAGATACTTCTAGTTAAAAAAGACCATAATTAAGGGTGGCACGGTGGCGCAGTGGTTAGCATTGCTGCCTCACGGCGCTGATGACCCGGGTTCAATCCTGGCCCCGGGTTACTGTCGACGTGGAGTTTGCACATTCTCCACGAGTCTGCGTGGGTTTCACCCCCACAACCCAAAGATGCGCAAGTTAGGTGGATTGGCCACGTTAAATTGCCCCTTAATTGGAAAAAAATAATTGGGTACTCTAAATTTATTTTTAAGAAAAGACAACAACTCATTTCATTGTAAGGTCAAGTCTGGCCTTAGTTCTACAAGGTAGCACGGTAGCACAGTGGGTAGCACTATGCCTTCACAGTGCCAGAGTCCTCGGTTCGATTCCAGCTTGGGTCACTGTCTGTGTAGAGTCTGAGCGTTCTCCGTGTGTCTGCATGGGTTTCCTCCGGGTGCTCCGGTTTCCTCCCACAAGTCCCGAAAGACGTGCTTGTTAGATGAACTGGACATTCTGCCTCCGTGTACCCGAACAGGCACCGGAATGTGGCGACTCGGGGATTTTCACAGTAACTTCATTGCAGCCTACTTGTGACAATAAAGATTATTATTAAGATAATAGCATACTAAAACTGGATTTTGTAAAATTCCTTTGTCCATGTGGCGCAGTGGTTAGCATTGCTGCCTCACAGTGCCAGGGACCTGGGTTTGATTCCAACCTTGGGTCACTGTCTGTATGGAGTTTGCACGTTGTCACAGTGTCTGCGTGAGTTTCCTCCGGGTGCTCCAGTTTCCTCCCACAATCCAAAGATGTGCAGGTTATGTGGGGCTATGGGGATAGGGCGGGGCAATGGGCCTAGGTGGGGTGCTCTTTCGTAGCCCTGGCGTAGACGCGATGGGCCGAATGGCCTCCTTTTGCACAGTAGGGATTCTATGTTTCCTGTACACACTGTGTACATGCTGAACCCCTTGGTTCAAAAATCAGCACCGGCTCCAGGTTTGTGTGACGAGTAGCCAGGAGAATAGAGTGCAGCAGTAACAAACTCTTCTCTCTTACAATGTAGAATATCGCACTACTGTGCAACTGGGACTAATTAATTACATGTGACAGCAGCAAAAGATTTCTGTTGCTCTCTCTATAAATCTTATAATCCCTCTACAAATCAGATGATTCAGTCAAGAAAAAAAATCTCTTGCTCTTTTGAACTATGCTGCAGTAATCCATGGAGGTGCACTGAATATTTCGCCAGTGTTACTATTTAAATTCCCTTTCCCAGCCGACATAAAGCACAATGTCTTTTTGAAGTCATCCACTTGGCAGCATCTCCTGCAGTTCACAAAGGAGGGAAGGACCACTTTCTATCTCAACTAAGGTATGTTTCTGAGGTGACTGTGGACATGGTCAGGGTCAGGTAAGTGCGATAAATCTATCGAAAGCTGAACTACCAACGATTCTTCTGTTTGTAAATATTCTTACATATTTTGGAAGCAGAAAATGGCAACCTGGCTACAAGTGTCACGAGTGAAAATCAAACGCCCTCTCAATTCTTCCCAAAAGCATGAAGTAGGCTTAAAGAACATTCAACGTTTCAGGATTTCAAACCAAGAGTATGAAACGATGGTGCAACATATGGAAAACTGGGATTCGTGTACCCAAGAAGCATGGGTATAAAACACTTTGGATTAAGATACACGATTCTCTTCATAATGACGAAAATGTAGGAGCAATTAAAAAGCGTAGAAAAGATATAGCTTCAATACGCACTCCAAAAGAGCTGACGTGCAGTGCGAGGTTTGCTAGATGTTGGTGTTACTCCAAACTATTTAGGGTCTTTTTTTATTTGTTCATGGGATGTGGGCGTCGTTGGCTGGACCAGCATTTATTGCCCATCTCCGAGGGCATTTACGAGTCAACTACATTGCTGTTGATCTGGAGTCCCATGTAGGCCTGGCAAGGCAAGGCAAGGACAGCAGATTTCCTTCCCTAAAGGACATTAGTGAACCAGATGGGTTTTTAACAATAATCGACCAACACTTTTGGAGTTTAAATTTTTTTAAATATTGAATGCAAAATTCGCAATCTGCCGTGGCGGGAATCGAACCCGGGTCCCCAGAGCACGACTCTGGGTCTCTGGGTTACTAGTCAAGCGACAATACCACTACGCCACTGCCTCCCCACATCTCATGATGGGGGAATCAAGGCACCTGGACAAAATCCAAAGGACCAAATTTCTTCCGGTTGCTCCTCTGCTCTTGGAGGTCAGTCCTATTTCCACTACAAATGCCAAAGTCTTGGTGAGCAAGTAAAAACATGATAAACGGCCAAGGGAGATGGGCCTGTATTTTCCAAGAAAAAGTCTTCAGGAATCTGGCAAGAAGCAGAAAGAAATAACAGAGCTTACTTCTGTTGTTGTTGCTGTTGCAGGAATGAACTCCTTGATGAAAATAGAATTACTGAACAACATAATTTACAAATCAAAAGGCACAACATAGTCATTACTCTCGAGAAAGGAGGCGGCAAACTTCCCAACGTGACCATCAGAGATGGATGATGTTCAAACCTTCTTGGTCCAGTCACTCATTAAAAGGCGAATGAAGATGCCGGGGGAAAGGCCAAGACAAACTTCAGCTGACATTCCATAAGTGTCGACACCAGCCTATTGCCAAGACGGTGCGTCAGAGGTAAACTAGTGGCAGTAGCAAAGGAAATAGCTCATTTCTCATCTACATGCCTTGCCCAACATTGACAGATTCTTGATGACTTCACAAATTCCTGAACCAACCGGAGCCGGCTTTGTTCCATGGGCTATGGGCAAGCAGTTAAGGCCGTCATGTCACATTCAAACAACTGGCCAAAGGTTTGTATGATGGTCCCTGTCGAGCGCAACACCTAGAGCAGGAATTAGTAAAAATGCATCCGATTTGAACAACAATGTTATATTATCTTTACAGATTACCACCAAGAGGTAACAGCTTGGAAAATTACCCAGCAGTCGGTAGGCAGAGAGTGCAGAGTTCCAGAATTCTGCACTGCTCCAATTCTTGCAGATCACCAAATTGTTCTGTCTCATCACTGACAAATGTGCCCTTTAGCTCTGTAATTCCCTCCCTAAACGCATCTCAACCTCTCCATATACGTCTCCTTCTTGAAGAGGTTTCTTAGAGCCTCTCTCTTTGACTGAACTTTTAGTCGCCTGCACTAATATCTTTATATGGCATGGTTGTCAAATTTTGCTTGATGCTTCCGTGAGCACTCTTGCTTCACAGCGCCAGGGTCCCAGGTTCAATTCCCCACTGGGTCACTGTCTGTGCGGAGTCTGCACCTTCTCCCTGTGCCTGCGTGGGTTGCCTCCGGAGCAATGCAGAATTCTGGAACTCTGCACTGTTTTGCCTACCTATTGTTGGCAGACTGCTGGGTATTCCCGGTTTTCCTCCCACAAATCCCGAAAGACGTGCATGTTAGGTGAATTGGACATTCTGAATTCTCCCTCTGCGTACCCGAACAGGCGCCGGAATGTGGCGACTAGGGGATTTTCACAGTAATTTCATTGCAGTGTTAACGTAAGCCTACTTGTGACAATAATAAAGATTATGATTATTATGAAGCACCTAGGGGATACTGTACTACGCTAAAGGCACTATGAAAATTAGAGTGTTCAAAATAACCCTTCTTTGCAAGACTGAAATCATTAAATCTGTCAAATATTGTTAAAACCTATATGGTAGTTTTCCTGCAATTTGGCTTCACGTGCAGTAGAGAACACTGCTGCCGCCAATTATCAGCTCCATTAAATTCATGTTGCAGATCACAGACTAATAACAGTTAACAGAAAACTTGGGCGGTACGGTGGAGCCTCACGGCACCGAGGACCCGGTTTCGATCCCGGCCCCTGCGTCACTTTCTGTGTGGAGTTTGCACATTCTCCCCGTGTCTGCGTGGGTTTCACCCCCACAACCCAAAGATGTGCAGGTTAGGTGGATTGGTCACGCTAAATTGCCCCTTAAGTGGGGAAAATAAATAATTGGGCACTCTAAATTTAAAACAAAAGTTCACAGAAAACAACCTGAAGGAGGTTCCAAAGTTTGTTTTGTTGCCCTGGAAGGCAGACAACGTGGATAAACCTAAAGAAGAGCCGGACAAATGTTGGGGAATAGACAAATGAGGGCCACTTGTTTTTAAGACTGGCGGGATGGCTGTGGAATCTTGGCCTCCATTTTCCACTCCTGTATCTTATTTGAGCCTCCGTTTCTGCATTATATCGGTCAGGATAACAGCAACTTAAAAGATCATTGGGATCTTCGCTTTCCTTGGACATATTTGGATTATTCTGCCCCTTGACGGTTCCACAACCAATGTCGAAACATGCCGTCTGAAGGGTTAACAAACTCTGGCAACAATGTTAACACATCTGACAGTAACTACCAGTGACACAGACTGACTGAAGTACAGGCACCGCGGAGCCATCACCACAAACTGAAATTGCAGTTAATGGTTCCGTGAATCCAGAGCTAAAAGGATTTTCAGATTAACCCCCTAAGCTCATCATGTCACTCAGCTGAACTGTAAAATCTACTGAAGGCAATTACAGGCCCAGTAAAACGGAGGACAGTTTTCGCCTTCAAAACAGCCAAATCATTTCCAGCAGGACCGACAAACACTCGGTCCTTCCCCAAATAAAGTTTAACTTTGTATGAATTCGACCAGCACTCAAGTGGACTCGATTCAGATTTGGAAGTTTAATTGATCTTATTTGATAAAATGGCTTATTTTGCTCTTGTGCTATCTGTTGGGAGCAGAGGAGGAGGAGGAGATTAGGGTCGAGGATTACTGTCGACATTAAAAAAAAAGATACCTCCTACTTTGACTGGCATTATAGAGCAGTATAAACGAACAACCCAAGTTTCACATGACCAGCCCTTTTCCTCCACCACCTATAATCCCTTCCTTGGATCATTCGCTTGATTCTTTCACCCAATGAAGTAGATATACTTGACAATAAAATCCAATCAAAACAAACTGGAAGCTTCAAAGGCTTTCAAATACCATTTGTAGCTTATTCAGATCCCCAAGGAAGCATTAGCTGCTCAGATGCTCTTCCCCACAAAAGGATTGTGTGTTCTGATCTCACCCCACAGCCCCAAACAGTTACTCAAAATTGCATATCCATTAGCGTGCACAGTTTGAGATGTGCACAAATTAATGGGAAAGTGGATTGAAACTTCATAGCCTGGATTTTCTGGTGTGGGTGTGGTTTAGACTTCAATGGTGAATGTGGATTCCAGGGTACGGTAGCTACGGTTTTTCAGAGAATGGGTTTAAATCCGGCACGTTAGCTTGAGAAATGCAATTTCAAAAATAATCTACAAATAAAAACTGATATCAATAAAAGGCAACCATAAAGCTGATAAAGACGGGGCTGTTTTGCACAGGGCTAAATCGCTGGCTTTGAAAGCAGAGCAAGCAGGACGGTTCGATTCCCGTAACAGCCTGCCCGAACAGGCGCCGGAATGTGGCGACGAGGGGCTTTTCACAGTAATTTCCTTTGAAGCCTCCTTGTGACAATAAGCAATTTTCATTTTTCATTTCATTTCATGACAGTAAATGACTAACTGGTTCACTAATGTCCTTTAGAAAAGGGGACCTGGTGTCCTTACTATGACTCCCATCCCACATCTAAATGAGTGGCTTTTAACTGCGCTCTGAAATGGGCTAGTCAGTCGCTCTGTTGCATTGCGACATCCTCAGGGCACGAGGAATGGTGATTGGATTGAAGTCTTCAGGATATTAACAGGGAAAGATAGGGTAGATAAAGATAAACTATTTCCACTGGTTGGAGATTCTAAAACTAGGGGGCAGAGAGTAAAAATTAGGGCCAGACCGTTCAGGAGTTATGTTAGGAAGAACTTCTTCACTCAAAGAGTTTGGAACTCTCTCCCACAAACAGCAGTTGAAGCTAGAACAGTTGTTAATTTTTCATCTGAGATAGATAGATTTTTGTTGAGCAAAGATATGGGGCTTTTCACAGTAACTTCATTAAAGCCTACTTGTGGCAATAAGCGATTATTATTATTATTGAGGGATATGGGACAAGGGCAGGTAAATGGAGTTAGGTCACAGATCAGCCATAGAACATAGAACAGTACAGCACAGAACAGGCCGTTCGGCCCTCGATGTTGTGCCGAGCAATGATCACCCTACTCAAACCCACGTATCCACCCTATACCCGTAACCCAACAACCCCCCCCCTTAACCTTACTTTTTAGGACACTACGGGCAATTTAGCATGGCCAATCCACCTAACCCGCACATCTTTGGACTGTGGGAGGAAACCGGAGCACCCGGAGGAAACCCACGCACACACGGGGAGGACGTGCAGACTCCGCACAGACAGTGACCCAGTCGGGAACCGAACCTGGGACCCTGGAGCTGTGAAGCATTTATGCTAACCACCATGCTACCGTGCTGCCCCATGATCTCATTGAATGGTGGAACAGGCTCAAGAGGCTGAATGGCCTCCTCCTGTCCCTATATTGCTATGGATGTCATGGCACTGCATAAAGGCAAGCTAGTTCCTTCTTTGTTGGTGCTTCTTGAACTAACTCAATTCCTCTTCTATCATTTTAAGCCTGGGTCTTCTTGCACACTGGACTCTTTCCTGGCTTCTCGAGAAAGATAAATAAATAGGGCGTGTTGAATGCTTTTAACAAGAGATTTAGTTCCCAGACACAGTGGGCAGATTAGTGGTGGAAAATATAAAATGACTGTGCTCAGGCAGGGTGGTGTACGGTTCAGGCAGTCATTGGTTTAGCTAATCTGGAGCTCTCCCAGTAACACTGGGAGTTTTGTCAGATATTAAATGATAATATATGTGAATTTTCCAAGAACAACGGTCGTCTTTTCACATAATCTCAAAAGACGCGTGCAAAAGGATGAAGATGCAAAAGGCTAGGTGCTGAGAGGATGTTTCCCCGCTGGGGGACATCTAGAACTGTCGGCCACAGTTTCAAAATAAGGGGGTCTCCCGTTTAAGACAGGGACGAGGAGGAATTGCTTCTGTCTGAGAGGGTTGCTCATTTTTGGCATTTGCTCCCTCAGAGAGCAGTGGAGATTGGGCCATTGAATATATTCAAGGCAAGAAAGTTGAGTTGAAGCCACAATCACATTATCCATGACCTAATTGAATGGCAAAGCAGGACAGAGGGGCAGAATGGCCTGCTCTCGTTCCTATTTCTCAAGTTATATCCTTAAAGATAGGTCAGAGCAATATTTCACACATGATGGGGGTCATACAGAAACACAGAAGTACTATTTACATGGGTGCGACAATTCGCAAGAAATCCCCGTTATTGTAAGAGCGATATGTCCAAATTGTTACTATCCAGCTACAAAAGACCTTAATTTTAGTTAATACAAGTTTGACACGAAGGCACCTCAACAAGATCCGGTTTCCTTTGCAAATGTTTTTGGAAATATTATTTTGAGGCTTAAAATGGTGGACACCAATATCCCCCGCCCCCTCCAAGCCCAAGTTTTAACATTTTACACTTCCTGTAACACGGCTGATGTTGGAAGACTTGCAAAATGAGGGAAAACTCGATGGTGTGGCAAAATACGCAGCAGTAATTCATATTTTAGTAACATACTTCAGTCAAGTGGAAAATTGTCACTTTTGTGTCAATACAGCTTTGGGGTGAAAAACCAAAGGTGCGGAGCTTGTGTGCAAGGAAGGACAGGTCAGTCTGCGTGTGTGTTTGTGTGTGTGCAGTGAATGATGCCAGAGTGTCCAATGGAGTGGAGGAAATTGGAAAGTGAGACCATGGGAATAATGTCCTAGTTACGGCTCCTATTTGCCTCCTGCACGCACCCCATGACCACCAGAAGGTGCAGAGTTTCATTTGAGGTGCAAGGGTGCACAATGCCAATTGCTCGCACCTGCAATAAAAACCACAGGTTGTATGATTAGCGAGAACGCGTGACTCACCATTTTCTTTCTTTGCCCAGCCCGCACCGCAGGAGGATCATTCCATCCGTCCTGGAAACCTATTTAAAGTAAATAACATGAGACTGTGTACATGCAAAGAGACCTCGTGTGTCACACCGCTGACAAAGGCGCTTTTTCAAACTAAAAAAAGTCTGCAATCACTTCAATACTATTACATCGAGCTCAGTCTCGGCATTATTGTTTTTTTTTTGCATGATAAAAGTCAACATCGCAAAGCTTAAACGTTTTAATGCTTTCAGTCACAGTCCCTCTTGGTACCAGAGAGCACTTTAGCATAATCTACCCCCAGGCTCCCTGAACGAATCTTTGAAAAGCACTGGGTTGGGCATAATGATATATTTAAGGTTTTCCATTGCTGTCCCTGTACCGTCAATGCATTGTTTGATGTACAGTCACAACCTCAAGATGAATCTCAGCAGGAACAACCTTTCATCACAAAGTCTGTGACCTTACCACAAGAGGTCAGTTGAAGCCCACAATGGACCACCCATTAATTACTAAGTTATTAGTACAAGTCTTCAAGTGCATTGTTAGGCATTTTCATCATCAATAGGTCGGGCACGCAGAGGAGGGCACCTGCCTAACTTGGAAATATCAAACTTAATGGGCAAGTGAGGGGGGGGTTGTCGAAATGAAGGAAAAATAACGAAAAGGAAAACAAAACGAAAGCCTCAATGAAAAGTGGATCGGTGCAACATAACTCATGAATCCCAGCTCACGTTAGTCGCAAAAGCAACTTGAAATAATTCTCAGAAAACACGCCAATTAAGAAATTGAACTATTTTTTTTTTTTTAAAAACACGTGAAAAGGAACATCAGTGTTCTTCATACTGTGTGCAAGAGATTTAATACCAGTTTATAGCTTAATCTTTGAATTGTACAGAAGAACCCTTTCTGTAAGAAAAGGAGTGAAAACGGATGTGAAAAATCTAAAAGATCTCGGATGTATAGAGAGAGATACAGGCCATGAAGAACACTAGCGTTTCAATAGAAAAGCCATCATACAAGGCTAGCTGATCCAGCCAGGACACTTCTTATCCTTTCACCTGATGCACAAGAGCGGTTTTGTAGCCATGGAAGGAATCCTGAAAAACCAAAGAATACAGGGAAGGTTCTATGGATAATCGAAATAACACTCAACATACTACACACAAGCAGATAAATACTAATTCAGCCAACTATATATATTAGAACAAGGGGACGAGAGGTAGCTACTCTCCTTTGTGTTTACCAAGACACAGGGCACATAGCAAAGAACACCAAGCCTTGCAGCATACATCCACAAGTTGTCATCCTTTACCATCATGCAATCCGGGCGAGTACTTTGGCCAAGAAGCATGCAGCACTGCCTCCTCTTATAGAATTGACACGTCAACCGGACGGCAGAATTGAGCAGAAGCGACAAATCAGTCCGACAGAAGTAGATAACACTAGCCAATGGTGGGGGAAGCAAAGAGTCAAACGTGGGCCACAAATAAAAAAAAAAGGGAACCCCACAGGCGAACTCCGTGGCAGATGACGGGGCCTGCCAGCAGCTACGGACAATAGTCAGTGGGCCTTTATCAGATACCAAAATCTTGTGAATCTCACGCCTTAAACAGTCGGAGCAGATTGTTCAGTTAGGTTATAGCCCTTGCTAACATGGTCATATCCGAGTTGATACACTAAATCCTCCTGAAACGGTAGAATAATTTGTGGACAGCACGGTAGTACAAGTTGATAGATAGCACTGTGGCTTCACAGCGCCAGGGTCCCAGGTTCAATTCCCTGCTGGGTCACTGTCTGTGCGGAGTCTACACGTTCTCCCCATGTCTGCGTGGGTTTCCTCCGGGTGCTCCGGTTTCCTCCCACAGTCCAAAGACGTGCAGGTTAGGTGGATTGGCCATGATAAATTGCCCTTAGCGACCAAAAGGTTAGGGTGGGTTATTGGGTGACAGGTATAGGGTGGAAGTGAGGGTTTAAGTGGGTCGGTGCAGTCTTGATGGGCCGAATGGCCTCCTTCTGCACTGTATGGTCTATGTTCCATGAACCAGAATATCGGCACTAGCAAACTCCTTCTTCAACAAAGAGAGAAAGTAGGGCAGGAAATTATCTGCAATCATAGATAAACCAGGGTTACATTTTGCAAACTGTCACAAGGTGAACTCCATGTAGTTCAGTTATTTGCTTGCTAATTCTAAACAGTTGTGTTACGGCAGCATAAAGCTGTGTCAGACGAGGCAGTCTGGTTAATATGAAAAAAGGTTTCACTTTGCTTTGTTCAGCTGAGGCCAATTGTTCAGCAAAGTTGGGGAATTTCTCAACAGACGTTTGGATATTTTAGCCCCGCCGTCATCTCTGGAGATGATTTGAAGAGTAGAACACCTCATTGCCAAGACCTGCTGAAATTTTTACCCCACTAGCTTTGCACCAATAGACGACAATGGTCAGGATCAGATTTTTGGATAAGAATAAGTGTTCCCTGCACTAGTTCATTCTAAGGATCACAGATGACGTATCCCAGAGATAACAGAGACCGGTTGGCTAAATAGTGACAAATTGTTATTATTGCATGGTGGAAAGTAGATGTCTTGTGAACTAGAGTAACTTTTGGATTAGATTAGGATAGCTGGGCAACACGGTGGTGTAGTGGGTTAGCCCTGCAGCCTCATGGAGCCAAGGTCCCAGGTTCAATCCCAGCTCTGGGTCACTGTCCGTGTGGAGTTTGCACATTCTCCCCCATGTTTGTGTGGGTTTCACCCCCACAACCCAAAGATGTGCAGGTTGGGTGGATTGGCCACGCTAAATTGCCCCTTAATTGGAAAAAATGAATTGGGTACTAAATTTATTTTTAAAAAAAGATTAGGATAGCTAGGCCCATCTAGCACAAACCAATAGGTTTATCTAAACGCAAGAACAGTAGGGTTGTTTCATATCTTTCACTTTCTTCATTGAAGGTCCTATTATTTGTACGCCTCTTAGGAACAGATGGTTTCCCATGAGGCTTACATCATAAGGCACTATTTTTTAAACGGATGTTGCCATCACCTTCTACAAATAGAACTTTCATAATATACTCAGTATGGATCTTGGATGGGATCCGAATCAATGATACTGTCCCCTAATAGTGCCGTAGGGACACAGGAAATAGGAGCAGGAATTGACCATTCTGCCCCTCGAGCCTGCTCTGTCATTCAACAAGATCATCGCTGATCTTCTACCTCAGCGCCATTTTCCCACAAGGTCGCCATATCCCTTGATATCTTGAACATCGAGGAATCTATCGACCTCCGTCTTGAATATACTCAATGATTGAGTCCCCTTAGCCCGATGGGTAGAGAATTCCAAAGATTCACCACAAGTGAAGAAATTCCTCCTCACCTTGATCCTAAATGACCTGCCCCGTATTCTAAATAACGATGAGTAATTAAGGACATTAACTAAAGACTCCAATGCATCTACCTGCAACTATAGTTCTATTCGCAATACTCACCAGACATCTTTGATGCAATCCATCAAAATTCTGTGCTCCAATAATCTACAAGGCCATTTACAGTAGACTCAGAATGTAGAGATCCCCAGTGAAATATGATACACAGATATAATCTGATATGTCGCATACTCAAATCTAACTGCAACAAGTTCTACGTTTCCTCCAAACATGGACACCCTGAACTAATGAAATAACAAATAATAATGGATACAATAGAATGTGAATTAGAACATAGAACATAGAACAGTACAGAACAGGCCCTTCAGCCCTCGATGTTGTGCCGAGCAATGATCACCCTACTCAAACCCACGTATCCACCCTATGCCCGTAACCCAACAACCCCCCCCTTAACCTTACTTTTAGGACACTACGGGCAATTTAGTATGGCCAATCCACCTAACCCGCACATCTTTGGACTGTGGGAGGAAACCGGAGCACCCGGAGGAAACCCACGCACACACGGGGAGGACGTGCAGACTCCGCACAGACAGTGACCCAGCCGGGAATCGAACCTGGGACCCTGGAGCTGTGAAGCATTTATGCTAACCACCATGCTACCGTGCTGCCCATTGACAGATAGATAGCCCAGTGAAGCATAGAGTGCGAGCAAGAACATAAAACAATCTGCAATATAACAGATTGTAACGTTCATAGAAATGACTCGAGCTTTGCATGATTTTATGAGACCAAGATTGTAGTGAGGCATGCAATACTCTCCTTGGACCCCACATAATACTTTACAGGGCCAGGTGTTCCAGAGACCCCATCCCACCTGGGCACACTGATCATCCCTACTTTTAGACTGTGGACTGCTAGAAACCCTGGCACCGGGTTGACCCACGTCAGGGCCTAGCGATGGTAGGATGGCCTGGAAATCCAGAGGCCGCTACAGGTCTCTTGGGTATTGGTGACTGGGAGATTCGGCTTGCCGGAGATCAGGAGGTGCTGA
This sequence comes from Scyliorhinus canicula, assembly GCF_902713615.1. Taxonomy (NCBI): domain Eukaryota; kingdom Metazoa; phylum Chordata; class Chondrichthyes; order Carcharhiniformes; family Scyliorhinidae; genus Scyliorhinus; species Scyliorhinus canicula. Next base: position 22,607,628 of record NC_052167.1, read on the forward strand.
CTGAACTGAAAACTCCCAGGCCCAGGAAAGCAATTAACTGCGACATGCCTGCAAGTCATCCCCCCCGAGGCTGACTACATTGAGGGGGATTCATAGAAAGAGTTTATCAGGTTTTTGTGGGCACCCACTAGATGTTCCCAGGAGAAATGGAGGCAAGAGGCTGGAAACATTCTTCCACTTGCATCAGTCTGGCCTGTACCCCGGCATACAAACCCAAATCCCAGAGTCACGTCAAAGGGGAACATTTAAAAAAAAAAAAAAAAAAAATTTTTTAAATTCAAATTTTCACAAAGAATCAATAACAGAAAATACTAAGAACAGAAAGGACAACCCCCCCCCCCCCCCCATGTATACAAAAACGAAGAAATAAATTAACGCCCGTCATTAGCAAAGAACATATATACACGTCCCTTCAGCCCAAAACAAAGAGACGCCCACCCCCACCTCGGGCTGCTGCTGCTGGCCTTTTTCTACCGTTCTACCAGGAAGTCTAGGAATGGTTGCCACCTCCTGAAGAACCCCTGCAGTGATCCCCTTAGGGCGAATTTCACCCTCTCCAATTTAATAAACCCCGCCATATCGTTGACCCAGCCCTCCACGCTTGGGGGTCTCGCATCCTTCCACTGAAGAAGAATCCTCCGCCGGGCTACTAGGGACGCAAAGGCCAGAATGCCGGCCTCTTTCGCTTCCTGCACTCCCGGCTCCTCTGCAATCCCAAATATTGCGAGCCCCCAGCCCGGTTTGACCCTGGATCCTACCACCCTCGGCACTGTCCTTGCTACCCCCTTCCAAAATTCCCCCAGCGCTGGGCATGCCCAGAACATATGGCCATGGTTTGCTGGGCTCCCTGAGCACCTAATACACCTGTCCTCTCTCCCGAAAAACCGGCTCATCCTTGCCCCGGTCATGTGAGCACCTTAAACTGTATGAGGCTAAGCCTCGCACAAGAAGAGTTCACCCTTCCTAGGGCGTCCGCCCACGTCCCCTCCTCAATCTCCTCACTCAGCCCCACCTCCCATTTACCCTTCAGCTCCTCCACCGAGACCTCGTCTACCTCCTGCATCACTTGGTGCGTTGCCGAGATCCTCCCCTCTCCAACCCACACCCCCGAGAGCACCCTGTCCTGAACCCCACACGGCAGCAGCAGAGGGAACTCCGCCACCTGCCGCTTGACAAACGTCCTTACCTGCATGTACCTAAAGGTGTTCCCCGGGGGGAGCCCGAACTTCCCTTCCAGCTCACCCAGGCTCGCAAACTTCCCGTCTACAAACAGGTCCCTCAACCTCCTAACACCTGCCATGTGCCAACTCAGAAATCCGCCATCAATTCTCCCCGCGACAAACCGGTGGTTCCCCCGTATCGGGGACCCCACCGAGGTCCCCACCTCCCCCCCCTGTGCCGTCTCCATTGCCCCCAAATTTTGAGGGTAACCGCCACCACCGGGCTCGTGGTATACCTCGTTGGAGGGAGCGGCAGCGGCGCTGTTACCAGCGCCTCCAGGCTCGTGCCCACACAGGACGCCTTCTCCAGCCTCTTCCATGCTGCCTCTTCCCCGTCCATCACCCACTTACGCACCATCGCTGCGTTGGCAGCCCAATAATACCCCCCCCCCCTCATATCCCTGCCCCGCTCCAAGAACACCCTTCTCAACCTTGGGGTCCCGTGCGCCCACACAAACCCCGTAATGCTCCTGTTAACCCGCCTGAAAAAGGCCTTCGGGATAAGGATGAGGCGGCACTGGAACAGGAACAGAAATCTCGGGAGCACCATCATCTTGACTGATTGCACCCTACCCGCCAGAGACAGCGGCAACATGTCCCATCTCTTGAACTCCTCCTCCATTTGCTCCACCAGCCGTGTGAGGTTAGGCTTATGCAAGGCCCCCCAGCTCCTGGCCACCTGGACCCCCAAGTACCTGAAGCTCCTCTCCGCCCTTTTTAGTGGGAGCCAACCAATCCCCCCTCCTGGTCCCCCGGGTGTACAACGAACAGCTCGCTCTTCCCCAAGTTGAGCTTGTACCCTGAGAAATCACCAAATTCCCTGAGAATCCTCATCACCTCCGGCATTCCCCCCCACCGGGTCCGCCACATATAACAATAAGTCATCCGCATAGAGCAACACTCTGTGTTCCTCCCCACCCCACACCAGCCCCCTCCAGTTCGACTCCCTCAGCACCATGGCCAGGGGTTCAATTGCCAGCGCAAAAAGCAGGGGGGGACAAGGGACATCCCTTCAAAGGGGAACATGCCCAAGAATCTAGACATGTTTTTTTTTTTTGCTGAGCTGTGCACCCACAGAGCATCAGGCCTCCTGGGCTCAAGGATAAATAAACCCTGCCTTTGCAGGTCCCGTTCATACAAGAGAGGCCAGTATTAGAAACAAATTCTCACTGAGAATAATCATGAAAATAAAAAAACCAATATAGCTTTAAATCACTGACTGTTCAACACCCAGGTGAATGTTAATATATTGATCTGTATTGTTTTCTTCCCAGTATTTATGGTACAGATTTACAGTAAATCAGTTGCAATTGAAATATGATTTGGCAAAATAATTAATTTCAATCGTAATTAAATCTGAATGGCCAACAGAGACGATGAATTCTTGACACAGTAGGCTTGCGTATCAAGCACGGTAGCATTGTGGATAGCACAATTGCTTCACAGCTCCAGGGTCCCAGGTTCGATTCCGGCTTGGGTCACTGTCTGTGCGGAGTCTGCACATCCTCCCAGTGTGTGCGTGGGTTTCCTCCAGGTGCTCCGGTTTCCTCCCACAGTCCAAAGATGTGCAGGTTAGGTGGATTGGCCATGCTAAATTGCCCTTAGTGACCAAAATTGTCCTTTGTGTTGGGTGGGGTTACTGGGTTATGGGGGTAGGGTGGAGGTGTTGACCTTGGGTAGGGTGCTCTTTCCAAGAGCCGGTGCAGACTCGATATGCTGAATGGCCTCCTTCTGCACTGTAAATTCTATAATTCTATGATGATCAATATGACAGAGAATAATAGGATGCATCCGTGATTCTCTCAAATGCATGCTCACAATCTTGCCCAAAGATCTTTCTCGACAAGGAGAGAGAAAAATGCAGGCCTATCTCCTAGCACAATAATAGTGGCTGGTACAGAGCTGTGCTGGCAGAACCTGCTTACTCAGCCAAGAGTTAATGTATGGGGATTCGTACTATTTCATGTACCCTAAAATAGAAACTGACAGCAAGAGATCAAATTAAAAGGGGTTTTAAAATATTAATTAGAGAATGAATGGCCATCTATTCAGACTTATTGCAAAGCTCTCCCTTCTTCCTTCCTTCTGGAGGGTAAACAGCCCCATGAGATCTGCAGTATTATTCCCAATCAATCAACAGGAGATGCACAGGAATCATTCGCCCTCTTCCTCCGTCCCTCGGTGATGTTGTTATGGCCTCCACTTGGCGCCTCACAACCTGCCAGACTCGTAGCAGACGGGAGTGGAGGGAAAGGGAGAAAATAAATTATATTCCGGGCTCCGACATGATCTTTAAAAACAAAACTTCACTTCAGTTATCCATAATGTTTATTTCCACTTCTTTGAAAGCCATTTCGGAGTGGCACAAATAATTCAGCCAGTGCACTTACAACAAATCTCAAACAATTCAAGGTTTTGATACGATGAATAATCTTGGGGCTGATTTGGAGCTGTTATGAGAGTCAAGTCAGTTGTTCGTATTCATTTGTCAATTTTACTTAATCAAGGTTGCAGAAAGTCACCCTCAAACCCCAGCCATCTTCCCCCTGTATTAGCTCGAATCATAGAATCTGCAGTGCAAAAGGAGGCCATTCGGCCCATCGAGTCTGCACTGCCCCTCGGACAGAGCACCCTATCTAAGCCTTCACCTCCACCCTATCCCCGTAACCCCACCTAACCTTTGACATAGCTTTCTCCAGCCTCCATGTCCCTTCACAGGTAAGCAACAATATGTTTAACCAGGAGGAAATTATTTATTTACAACTCCAGGGGAGTCTTCGTTCGGCTGACCGGTGAATGGATCAAACTGCAGCCTCACACAAGTGCTACAATCAACTGCTGCCAACAGGAACCAAAGAACATCAGTGGAGAAAGATGGCGGTAATGTTGGTGGGCCAGTTAGCCAGAGGTTCGCGCGAAAGGCCTGGGGACGTGGGTTCAAATCAAACTTAAGTTCAATTCATGAAACCTGGAATTGAAAGGTAGTCTGGAGACCGTGAAACGATCATCAATTGCCATGAAAATCCAACTGGTTCACTAATGTCCTCTTGGGAAGGGAATCCGCTGCCTTTACCCTGGTCTGGCTTACATGCAGCTCCAGACCCACAAATACGTGACTTGACTCTTAACTACCCTCTGCCATGGTTTGGCAAGCCCACTTAGCTCAAGGGCATTTAGGGATGGGCAACAACAAATGATGGACTTGCCAGTGACACCCACATTCTAATGAATGATAAACCCCATGACATGCTTATCTGCAGCAAACTAATTTATGCATTAATCCAGCGATTAATACGGTTTGACATTTAGAAGGTTTCCCTCTCGGCTTTGCAAGCCTAGCCATGCACAAGTGGCGTAAAGAACAACTGGCTATAAATCCAAAGAGATCCGTGCAAAGCTGAAGACCAGCAAGGCCGCGACTCTTTAAACAGAATTGCATCTTCCTTAAAGATTAGATGGTTCAGGAGCAAATGGGACTAGTTTTCAGAAGCAACAATTACTGAGATTGTTCTCTTTGCACCTTGCCCTCAATCTTCCAGACACCATTCACTGAATGAGCAGAGAACATCAGGCATGGAGTCTGATGTTCTGTTATTCTTCGGCCAAACAGTGTTGGAAAAGCCGCTCATTCTGTGGAAAGGAAGACGGAGGGTGGGAGTGGGGGAAACAGAATTCTTGTAAATGGGGAGGGGGGAGTATTCAATGATACCTTAAATTCACACCTGTAAATATCCAAACACAATGAAAGCTGCAGAACCATTAAATATCGCACACATTGCATTTGGGATTTTTACACCGAGGATTTATTTTAAGCATAAACCAGGTGCAAAGTGCTGTATTATTTGCTGTGCTCTTGAATCAGAAATTTACACACTGCTTTTGACTTGGCTGCGTCCAAGAATGGACTGTCAACTGTTCTTTGAAAACTAGCCCAGATCTGTGGGTATATTTTTTGAGAATGAAAATTGCTTTTAGGCACAAATAGGCTTCAAATGAAGTTACTGTGAAAAGCCCCTAGTCGCCACGTTCCGGCACCTGTTCGGGGAGGCTGGTACGGGAATTGAACCGTGTTGCTGGCCTGCCTTCAAAGCCAGCGATTTAGCCCTGTGCTAAACCAGCACAAGGCTAAATCGCTGGCTTTTAAAGCAGACCAAGGCAGGCCAGCAGCACGGTTCAATTCCCGTACCAGCCTCCCCGAACAGGTGCCGGAATGTGGCGACTAGGGGCTTTTCACAGTAAGTTAATTTGAAGCCTACTTGCGACTATAAGCAATTTTCATTTCATGTTTTTTTACATCTTGTAGGTTCAGCTCACCGATCGCTAAACACTACCTGGTCAGAAAATGTACGAACACGCCCATCTTGTAGCATTTTCAAATTTCATGCATAGTGTGGCATGGGTCCAATTAATGCGTATACCTAATGTGGCAGAGAGCATGGTAGCATCTATAGACTGAGTACCTGTTGGAGGAGGAGGAGGAACAGCCGCAGACGTGAACGGTTTGGAGGAGGGAGCTCCGGGGCCTCCTGTTCCAGTAGGGTGGGGAAAAGTAGAGTGGATGCCCGGTAGAGACGTAGGAGGGTGGGGCTGATGCTGGTGGTGGCCTGGGTAGGTTGGCAGTGTGCCAGGCTGTGTACCGTGGGTGGGTGGCAGTGGGTTAGAGGGTTGATAGGACATGGAGGCAGGGGTCATGAGCGATGGTCCCGACATGGAGACACCAGGCATTGTCGGACCGCTGAGAGAGGCTGTAGGTAGTGACGGACCAGTCAACCCTGAACCTGGCAAAGGATTCTGAAGAGGATAGGCTGGGAGTCCACTTGGAGGAACCTTCTGCTGTCCGAAATTCTGGAATTGTGAAAAGGCTGGGGGGGTAGAAGGAGAAAAACATCAAAATAAATCAAAGTCCAGGCATGAAAGCAATGTATTTATCTTTTCCTTTTTTGTTCACCTCCCCTTAACAACAATGCAGTTCACATAAAATATCAGCATGAACTAACATTCACGGCGCCTGTATTCAAACCTCATGCTCTGTGTATTCCTATGCTCTGCCCAAAGTACAGGAGAATTGACAGGGACACATCAAGCGTCCAGACCATTGTTAATGGTCAGACCAAACAAATCTGAATTTGGAAAGGACATTGGAAGTTAAAGGCCTAAAACCTGTGCTGTGCCTAACGCCAATAATTTGCATTTACACAGTAGCTATACCACAATAAAATGACGCAAGGTGCTTCATATTCAGACGGGTAGCCCAAGAGCATCTTAGAGGAGTGAGCTGGAGAGATTTAGGGAAGATGTGCTAGAGGGATGGAGCCGGGCAGTTGGGTTACGGGTATAGGGTGGATACGTGGGTTTGGGTAGGGTGATCATTGCTCGGCACAACATCGAGGGCCGAAGGGCCTGTTCTGTGCTGTACTGTTCTATGTTCTATGACTGGTGATGGAGCAAAGAGAATTAGGGTGGCACCAGAGGTCAGGGATCAGAATTGGAGCAGCACAAATATCTCAGGATTGTAGGAGGTTACAGACCATTAGACGTAGGAGCAGAAGTAGGCCATTCAGCCCATTGAGTCTGCACTGCCATTCAATGGGATCATGACTGATCTGATACGATAATCCTCAACTCCACTTTCCCGCTTATCCCCATTACCCTAGATTCCCACACGGATTAAAAATCTGATTAAATAGTGGAGATGGCTTCTAGATATAATAATACACTTGTACTAAAATAAATGACAGAATCTACCTAAACGTTTCCCAGAGTATGAAGGGCCAAAGTTTCAATAATCCTCTATTAATCTCTAGGACAGGCGACATGGGCACAAAAGACAACCCAACATGGAGGCAGCCGCCAATTGAGGGCTTGCAATGTGGGGAAAATACACTTAAAATGGGTCAGCGCAGAAAATGAGTCGTTTCAATCATAGAACACAGGGAGGCCTGGCTGAAGCAGCAGAGTAGACACTGGGCTTTCACGAGCCGGTTCAAATGCAGTTGACTCCAGTGGGATGAAAGCTTCTTTGATCTGTGGATTACATCAGGCCAACGTGAAGTGGGTTTTGCCAATCACAACCCCAGTGAACATGACTTAAAACTGGCCCCCATTGGCAATTGTATTAAGGAACTGAGTGCTGTGAGAAATACAAAAGACGCATGGTGTGGTGAGATTGGAGCTGAAATCTATCGTTGGAGCAGAATAGACAGTGCACTGCATCTAGATATGCGACTCATTACAGACACTGGTAACCAAAACCCAAGTGAAAAATACCTAATTTCTAGGCTATATACATTAACACAACTTTATTTTTAAAAATACATACATAAATTGAGTAGGATTACAGCAGGGGCGGTCATCCTTGGGCCTATTGTGATCCTGAAAGCTCTGTGTAAGAGCAATTCACCTACACACACTTCGCATGTACACACACTGCGCATGTAGACAGCACATGTACACACAGCACACATGTACACAGAGCGTGTCTATACAGTGTACACACACTGCCTTTATATTATATGTATTTATCAAGTCTGACACACTTTAAATTTAGAGTACCCAATTATTTTTTTTCCAATTCAGGGCAATTTAGCGCGGCCAATCCACCTACCCTGCACCTCTTTGGGTTGTGGGGGTGAAACCCACGCAGACAAGGGGAGAATGTACAAACTCCACACGGACAGTGATCCAGGGCCAGGATTCGAACCCATGACCGCAGCGCCGCAGTCCCAGTGCTAACCACTGTGCCACATGCCGCCTAGTCTGGCACACTTAATATTTACCCAAGAGTTGATTTATTGAAGTACAAACTGGTTTCTCTCACCACATGCCTCAATTCCCCTGTCCCCCTTGCCCATCGGGCTGAGAATCCCATGATCTAATTCGATGTGTCATTCAGCTTAAACCGGGGCGTGACTGATCCGCTTTGAAGTATTAAACGGATTACCTGGTGCAGAGACTGTGGTAGGGTGTTGTGGGTAGGCGGGACGAGGTGCTCCCTGTTTGGAGTACATGCCAGCAATGCCTTGAGCAGGGAGAACGGTTGCAGGTGCTACTGGGACAGGCTGAGGAGTGAACACTGTTGGAGCAGACGGACAGAGCGGGGCCTGAGGACTGAAGGAGGTCTGATATGGCATCTGAGAAGGCAAAAAATTGCTATTATTACCAGGGGATAACAATGTTAGGCAGTTAACTGATGCAACTTATTCCAGTTATTCTGGCGATGGCACGCCTCAACTTTCATGGGCTTTTCAACAATACAACTTTAAAAGCAGGAGACATTCAGACGAGCGAATGAAGTAGCAAGCTGCACAATTACTGCAACATATTTCTTATGGAAGTGCCTCAAACAAACACTGATGGGAATAAGGGAACGAGTTATATTTGCTCCATGCAGCTGGGAGCGATTATAGAGAGTGCACTTTGCAGTTGAGAACAATTGCAGACAATTTGCACAGCAGGCACCAGACAGCCATTAGTAAGTTATACAAATACTGACGGGAACATGAGAATAAGTCAAGGACAGTATGGAGTAAGTTACAAATTTCACAGTCAAATGTCCAAAATATATCAGACGTTGCTTTTGCCCTTGCAGACTCTTAAAAATGTGTTCAATCGATGGCAGAAAGGGAGAACGCAGCGACACTGGACTCATACAGTGAGATCTGCCTTCAGCAAAAGCACATAAGGAAAGAAGCATGGAAATGCGTATGAAACTGTGAAAAATATGCATGAAGAAACAGCGAAACTTGTCAATAGCAAGAAAGCAAGTAAATCGCAAACAGGACAACGGCGCCATCGCAGGACAACGGCGCCATCGCAGGACAACGGCGCCATCGCAGGACAAACAATGCATTGCAGGACAAACGACGCAGTGACAGATCGGATTGTAACAACATGCACAAGCTCGGTGTGGGATTCGGCCAGGATGCTCTGGTGCTGCCTACCTGCTGGGCGATTGGCTGGACTGGCCTCTGAGGCGGTGTTTGCCGAGCTGGAGTGGGAGCCGGAGTGGAAGTTGGACGTATACTCCTCATTACAACCTGATTGAAGGGAAAGGTGGGGGGCTGCTGACCCACCGTAGCTTCTCCCTGAGCATGGAATAGCCGGTCCCGGAGCTGGAGTACTGTAAACTGAAAGAGAGAACGGTTCCCGTTTAGGTGAAATGTACCACAGCTAAGAGATACAAAAGGCTGGATTTTCCAACCCGCAGAAAATGGCCATCATTGGCCAGCGATAGGATCTTCCGGTCCCGCCTCTATCAACTGGATTTCCCACTGTCGGAGCACTTCTGCGGCAGGAGGTCGCCGTCGGCAGAACCGGAAGATCCCATCAGCGGGAACAGCCGGAAAAGTTTGGTCAAAGGAAGGCAGAAATCCGAAAAGCATATTTCTGTTTGTTTTTTTTTATAAATTTAGTGTACCCAATCATTTTTCCAATTAAGGGGCAATTTAGAGTGGCCAATCCACCTAGCTTGCACCTTTTTGGGTTGTGGGGGCGAAACCCACGCAAACACGGGGAGAATGTGCAAACTCCACACGGACAGTGACCCAGAGCCGGGATCGAACCTGGGACCTCGGCGCCTTGAGGCAGCAGTGCTACTCACTGCGCCACCATGCTGCCCCACGAAAAGCATATTTCTTCCGACTTTGTTGGGTTTTCCTTGGTGAAGTGAAGCTGATGCATATACTTTTCCACACAGTGTATTATTCTGGCGACACTTCACAATGTATTATTCTGCTGTTAACCATTCAGCAGAATGCATTGTGCTAACATCTCCTGACTTATCATTTATAAAACATCAAGAGAGTCGATTGTGCAATCACCAAATTTTCAAATGCAATTCAGGCCCAATAAATATAACTTAATATCCCACTGAGATAACCTTCATACTTTGTGAGGATGGTTTCAAAGTGAGGTTAATGGTGGTGTCACTTCTCCCTGACTCACAACCATTGATAAAATAGTTTAAACACACTGGAATGATTTGCATTGCCGATCAGAATCCGCCAGACGCACACAGCCCCTATCCCAGGCAGTGCCCTGGCAGTGTCGGGGGTACACTAGGGGTGGGGGCCTGTCATTTTTTTTTAACATCAGGATGCCCTTTTAAAAATGGACTCCGGGCAGCATGGTGGGGCAGTGGTTAGCACTACCTAGGTTTCAGGTTCGATTCCCGGTCCTGGGTCACTGTCTGTGTGGAGTTTGCACATTCACTCCGGGTCTGCGTGGGTTTCGCCCCCACAACCCAAAGATGCGCAGGGGAGGTGGACTGGCCACTCTAAATTGCCCCTTAATTGAAAAAAATGAATTTGGTACTCTAAAATTTATTTTATTTTATTTTATTTTTTTTAAATGGAGCCCCAATCCATTAAAATGAAATGAAAATCGCTTATTGTCACAAGTAGGCTTCAAATGAGGTTACTGTGAAAAGTCCCTAGTCGCCACATTCCGGCACCTGCTCGGGGAGGCTGGCACAGGAGGCTGGCCAGCCTTGGTCTGCTTTCAAAGCCAGCGATTTAGCCCCGTGCTAAACCAGCCCCTCGAAACATTGAAAGCTGAAGTTGCTGGCGGACCAAGCTCATTCAGAACCTGCCCCAGCAGCATAATGTGGAACCTGTCCCTTGGATTTTATTTCCGTGTCTAAAAATACAACAGAAAAAGCCAGCAGAGCAGATGGCGAGTTACCGTCAGCTTTTCCCACCAGAGTTGACACTTAAAGACAAAACAAATCGGTGAATTCCGGCCCTTATTTTTTATTCTGTGCCTCTACTTTGAAAACACAGAATCCAGTATACTTTCATTTACTTTTCAAAAAAAAGAGAACACTCAGGGCGGCACAGTGGTTAGCACTGCTGCCTCACGGAGCCGAGGACCAGAGTCTGGTCCCGGCCCGTATGGAGTTTGCACATTCTCCGCGTGTCTGCGTGGGTTTCACCCCCACAACCCAAAGATGTGCAGGGAAGGTGGATTGACCACGCTAAATTAGCCCTCAATTTCAAATTTTTAAATTAAATATAGAGAACGGTGAATGCACACAAACTTTGTTTCACTTCACACATTTTTTGGAGCTACTGAAGTAAAATGATGTTCTCACAATGTCTTACAGCCAGCGTTTCCGACCTGACGTCACATTGCCATCATTTACCAAACTCTATAGAATTTCTCATCAAATAGTAGTTAAGTTGCGGTTGGTCTGAAACTGGAATTCGGGATACACTTTTGGATTTACTGCCTGTGCAATCATTACTTCAGTCATTTAGATCCAGGGAAATAAAAGGGTGACACACATGGGTCCCTCCTGCAAACACGTCCTGAAAGCAGCTCCAGTACAGATCATAGTGACAGCAGTAGGGCCTTCAATCCCTTGAGCCCATTTCCCCATTCAATGAGATCACGGTTGCCGTGCTCCTCAACTCCATTTATCTTTAGTGCCTTCACTTTTGACATTTTCCAATGACCCCTGACCTCGGCAGCTTTTTGGGGAGGTTTCAACTTCCCCTGTGCGTGAAGTGCTTCCCAACGTAATCCTTGAATAGGCTGGCTCCAGTTTGAAGGCTTTCCTCCCTAATTGTGGAGCAAATAGTTTCTCTCTAACTACCCTATCATGGAAGCAGCACGGTAGCTTTGTGGATAGCAAAATCGCTTCACAGCTCCAGGGTCCCAGGTTCGATTCCGGCTTGGGTCACTGTCTGTGCGGAGTCTGCACATCCTCCCCGTGTGCGCGTGGGTTTCCTCCTGGTGCTCCGCTTTCCTCCCACAGTCCAAAGATGTGGTTAGGTGGATTGGCTTTGCTAAATTGCCCATAGCGTCCAAAATTGCCCTTAGTGTTGGGTGGGGTTACTGGGTTATGGGGATAGGGTGGAGGTGTTGACCTTAGGTCGGGTGCTCTTTCCAAGAGCCGATGCAGACTCGATGGGCTGATGTAAATTCTATGATAAATCATTTAATCATCTTTAACCACCCCAAATAGATCTCCCCTTAATCACTCTTACTCTATGAAACACAAGCTTAAAGTGAGGAGATGTGCTAATATTTCTGAATTCAAATTCAGCTTTGATAGCTCCCCAACATTCTCTATTATATAACATTGCTCGAAGGCGTTTTATATTGCAAGTACTCTGCTAGAGTTTGCTTCTGCGTTAAGTCTAGATGCTGGAGAAAATTGAATACTTATATAACAGCCACAGTATCTGTGCATAAACAGAAAAATAACAGACCTGATCGGAAGAAGTCGGGAGGTAGCTCATTGCTGCTTCCAAACTTCCTTGCGCAGCCAGTAGGCTGGCATACTGCGTCAGCTTCTTCGCAAAGACTGGGCCTTCTGCCGCCATGTCTGTGCCCTGCAGTAACTCAATGGCTTTCTGTAAGATCATAATCTTTTCCACAAGGTCCTGACAGGAAAGGACACAAATCACAACCTTAGCTTCTAAAATGTTAATCACTCATCGTCGACGGTGTCAAGTCTCTTTTACTCTTTCATGGGTGTCGTTGGCAAGGCCTGCGTTTGAGGCCTGTCCCAGATTAGCGCCTTCTTGAACCACTTGCAGCCTCTTGGGAGGAGGTACATCCACAGAGCTGCTGGGAAGGGTGTTTCAGTGAAGGAATGGCGATACAGTTCCAAGTTAGTTTGGCTTGGAGGTTTCTGAACCTTTTGCCTGTCATTCAAAGACTTTGGCTAAGGGTTCTTTACCGTTCACTAGCAAAACGCAACATCACAGTCGCTTATTGCATTCACTTCCGAGTTCTGCCCTCAACTCGAGTAAACGATCGGTTTTGGAATATTAAATCCTTTCACATCCAGTGTCAGCATTAAAAATATACAATACAGGGACAGTATAAATTCAATGGGAAACAAATCCTTCAATGTTCAGCTTCAACTGAGTGCCACAATCTAATGTGGCAGCTCCAGACATCCTTAAGGGCGATTGCTGTGAGTCACATAATTTAGCACCAGATTTTCATTGTAGAACCATGCAACACCTTCAACTTACTTCATGGAGTAGGAAGCCAGATAGCGAGAACATGTACAGAAGAGAGAAAGGGAGCAAAAGCATAAGTGAAAAAGAGAGCGCGCATGTGTCAGAGAAGTTGAAAGGAAAAGGCAAGAGAGCCAGGACAAGAACGGCAATGGGAGGGGTTAGAGGGAAGGTAGGTGGCAACAGAGAGAGGAAGGGGGAGGGGGGGGGGGGGGGGTCAATGGATTGGGAGTAAGGGTGGGAATAGCTTGGATAGAGTAGCTCCTGTGAAAGGAAGAACAATACTGTTCACTCACTCACCATGTTTGCCTCAGACATAGGACAGTAAATGCAATGTAGTAAATTTCTGATTTCAAATACAGACGCACTTTAAATTCACAGCAGTGAAACCCAACCCTGCATGACCCACGATGGAGACAAGTGCAGAAAATGTATCATACATAAACACAGCAATGCACGGAGATCTGAACAACAGGCTCCCCTACCTCTAGTGCGAGCGGAGTCGAGCTTTCATGGGTTTTCACCCAACATTCGACCAGTTTCTCAACGTTTCCGGAACAGATGTAGCAAAGGCATGCCTGCATGCACAGCTGTCCCTCATTCTCCATTTCCAGGCGGGATCCCAGAGTATCTGAGGAAGGGAAGGACCCCAGAGGATTCAACATTGGTCAGCGAAGTGCAAAGATGAGAAAGAGGGGTCGGAGGTCTTTGCCCCTTCATCCATCTTGTTCAGATTAACATTTTAAAAAATTAATCTTTGACTTATGCTCCACCATAATGTGTCCGCTATGCTCAGGCATCATCTAGTATTAATGTCAAGTATTAAATATCAGATTAACACAAAGATCAGTGCGAGATTGGTACAGCTTTTTGGCACAGTCATTATTCGTCAAATTAAAACTGAATGTTAATATTACTATTGGCAGCAGACCATTTTTCACATGAACTTAGATTTTGTTGCCAATGTCACACTTTTCCGATAGTTTGGAGCCAGAATTAAAACATGACCAAAAATCTGTCTTGGTCCACCCACATCGACGCTACCACCAACGGCGCCTATACTTCCTCAGGAAACGAAGGAAATTCGGCAAGTCCACACTGACTCTTACCAACTTTTACAGGTGCACCATAGAAAGCATCCCATCAGGCTGCATGACAGCCTGGTATGGCAACTGCTCGGCCCAAGACCACAAGAAACTTCAGAGAGTCGTGAACACAGCCCCATCCCTCACGCGAAGCTGCCTCCCATCCATCTCAATACACCTCCCGCTGTCTGGGGAAAGCGGGCAGCATAATCAAAGACCCGCTCCCACCCGGCTTTCTGTTTAGCCCAGTGGGCTAGACAGCTGGTTTGTAATGCAGAACAAAGCCAGCAGCACGGGTTCAATTCCCGTACCGGCTAAGAATTCTCCTGTATACCCGAACAGGCACCAGAATGTGGCGACTGAGGGCTTTTCACAGTAACTTCATTGCAGTGTTAATGTAAGCCTACTTGTGACAATAAAAAGATTTATTTATTTATTGACTCACTCTTCCAACTTCTTCCATCATAGAATTTACAGTGTAGAAGGAGGCCATTCGGCCCATCGAGTCTGCACCAGCCCTTGGAAAGAGCACCCCACTCAAGCACACACCTCCGCCACCCTATCCCCTTAACCCAGTAACCCCAATTAACCTTTTTGGACACCAAGGGCAATTTAGCATAGCCAATCCACCTAACCCACACATCTTTGGACTGTGGGGGGGAACCCACGCACACACGGGGAGAACGTGCAGACTCCACACAGACAGTGGCCCAAGCCGGGAATCGAACCTGGGACCCTGGAGCTGTGAAGCAACTGTGCTTACCACTATGCTACTGTGCTGCCCCCGCGGGCAGGCGATAGAAAAGTCTGAGAACACACACGAACAGATTCAAAAACAGCTTCTTCCCTGCTGTTACCAGATGCCCAGAGTCTATGTATTTATATTTTGGACCTTGTGTTGCCCTATTATGTATTTTCTTTCTATTTTATTTTCATGTACCAAATGATCTGTTTGAGCTGCTCGCAGAAAAATACTCTTCACTGTACCTCAGTACACAAAACAATAAACAAATCCAATTCAATCCAAAACTATTTGTCTTTAAATCGCTACCGCTTAAATGTAACGAAGCATAACTTTTTTACCAATCAGAGAAGCTTGGATTACAACTGAACACATTTAAAACATTTTGCATCAGAGTTCTCTTGGACACTATAAATTCTCGATGGCTATTGCCTGGGAGTGAATAAAACGACTTGAGGGAGGGGTTATTTACAGATGCCTTAATTTGACCTCTAATATTGAACCAAACACACAGGACGTTCCTGGGTGCTGTTGTTGATATTTTAACAAAGTACTGTCTTGTACTGTGTCTACCTGAAGTCTTGGAAAAGAAAAATCAAGCAGTCCAGTTATAGATTTTGGCCCTTTCAAACCTGCACTGCACTGGGAGAAGTGCTGGTGTTTACAGGGCCGTCATTGGCAGTGAAAGGAAGTCAGGCTGCAAAGTGTGAACTGGATTGCACAATGAAATCATTATTTGCTCAAATGTGTTTGCTTCTACAGTGCACAAGCAACACAATACATAAAACCTGCTGACTGACAACAGGGAACATGTTCAACCAGCATCACATGAATGGAAGCTCAGTCCATCCCCCTCACATAATAACAAGTGGCAGAGAGGGATATAGATTGATTTTGGGAGTAACTGGGACATACAGAAGCCAGGAAGATTCGAAATTCAAATTGTTGCTCCGTATTGTTAGTTCAAGAAAACACACGATTGGCCTTTGTACCCTGTGTCAGCAAAGGAAAATCAGTCTGGGTCTCTGCACATTAATGCCAAACAGTGCTGCCTTTAATGCTTGCTGTAAAACGGTAGATCAGGCGAGGGTTTGCCTGAACCATGTCTGTGTTCAAATTACCTGCACGTGCTCACCAGCATTAAGCACACTTAAATACCGGTCACAATAGAAAAGAAATGACTGCAGATGGTGGAGATCTGAAATAAAAACAGTGCTGGAAAAGCATAGTAGCTTTTGCTGCATGTGCGGAGGGGGAAAGAGCGTCCATGAGGTTCTATGAGAATTAATGTTTTGAGCCCAATAGGGCTCGAGTTCCAAAGTAGAGACGTAGTAGATTCAAAACATTAACTGTCTGTCTTTCCTTAAAATTCTAGTAGTTTAGGTGATGGCTGCCTGCATGTGCAAAACCAATTGCAAATACAGAAGAAATCCCTGCGAGAGTAGGGATTGGAAAAGTAAAAAAGAGGCAAGAGAAAAATGATACAGCAGAGATGAAGGAGCAAACTTACCACATAGCAAGGGGAACACCTCTGGTTTGGCATAAGTTAAAAGAGCAGCTAAAGCTTCTTTCCAATTGTCCAAGTCACAAGATTCGACAATGTCCCTCCAATTGTGGGTGACTACAGCGGACACAAGCTGCAACAGGACATTGAGTACATTCAGTATTCCTCCAACACTGCAAGCAATTAAAACATGACAACTTGCAGAACCGTATGCAGGAGCTACTTAAAACGGTCCTCCCAACTGACTCGCTTAAGACTGCAACACCTCTTGTTAAAATGGATTCTCGCAGAAGCTTTTGAAACTGTTAAAATACTAAAGGAAAATTGGTCTAAAAAATAGATCTGGTGAATTAAAATTGGTGTGACATTGTGACATACAATGCTAAGCGCTCTTCGCTACATTTTTTTAAAATTTAGAGTATCCAGTTCTTTTTTGCCAATTAAGGGGCAATTTAGCGTGGCCAATCCACCTACCCTGCACATCTTTGGGTTATGGGGGCAAAACCCACGCAGACACGGGGAGACTGTGCAAACTCCTCACCAACAGTGACCCAGGGCCGGGATCGAACCCGGATCCTCAGCGCCGTAAGCAGCAGTGCTAGCCACTGGCTCACCGTGTCGCCCTTACTACATTTTAATTAAATCTGTAGAACTCCACAGAAGACTGTGGAGGCCAAAATCACGGAGTGTCTTTAAGACGGAGATAGATAGGTTCTTGATTAATAAGGGGATCAGGGATCGTGGGAAGAAGGCAGGAGAATGGGGATGAGAAACATATCAGCCATGGCAGAGTAGACTCGATGGTCCAAATGGCCTAATTCTGCTCCTATAACGTATGGTGTTATGAACACAGGTTTTAAGGAAAAGTTGAATTCCCTTTACCATCCTGCAGAATTCTTGTTCCTTCCTCTCGGTTCAATACCATGATATATGTATCTCTATACTTTGCATATTATTCCAATCACTGTGTACCTTTCTACCCCAATGAAATGAAAGCATTTTAATTGATCACAGCAACACTTACAATAGAGGATAGATTGCTGGTAACATTATTGATTGCTTATTTACAGCTCTTTTACAAATATTACAACCATGAAAACATTCCACACTGGGTGGTACAGGAGTGTGTGGTAATAGCTCTTCATGCTCCCGATGTATTTGTGGCATCAGGCGCTTCCAATTAAGGCACTATTCAGACCAGGTAAAGCATACTCCCAGGTCAGGTACAACATGGATCAGATACATAGTGAATCTATTTGTAACCCTACAGGTGCGTCACCTGCAAACCCTAGATTTGATGTTTACTATTTGCTCAACCTGCCGATTTTGCGACTTCAATGAGATGACCCATGTTGGTGCAAGTAGTTCTCCTTTGAGGTTACCTCGATTTCATTTGGGAGGCTACCAGCTGAAAGGTGACACACATCCCCATCAGCCAGAGACAAAGTCAAACTCAGTTCCCAGAAGTGAAAGGAGTAAAACATGCCACTTACAAGCCCACAGAACAGAATTTTGAATACCAAGCTATTGCTTTGACTTTACATCGAGGAGAAACAAGGATATGTATGTGCTCCGCAGACTGAAGTACCATTTACCCGTGAAATTTTTGTCTTTCTTTTGGCGAAGTATCTATTCTGCGTTTGCGCAAGAAGCTCTTCTCCCCCAGCAATAGCGAGAATGATGGCATCCGCAAAATGGTCATCTTTTAGACACAGCTCGACTGCACCTTCAAAGTTTCCTATTAGCAGAGCTTGGCTGATCAATCCTTCAGTATCTGAAAACACACACATCTATCCTTCAGTAAGTAGGCCCACCATTAATCTACAGTTGAGGACAATGCAGAACTAATGTGACCTCGTCAGTCATGTGGGACATAGCCAAGGGTCAGTAGACATCTTCAACTATTAAACCCCAGGAACTGATGCTGAACTAAAAGGTGGACTAATAAGAGAACAAAGGTTTGGTCGAGGGGGTGCTTTTCAAAGGAGATCATAAAGGAGCAGGGGGAAGTTCTAGCATTTGGAACACTAAAAGCAACACAGTTTATAGAGGGAGAGGAAGGCAAGAGAAAGTTAGCCAGATTTCTGTCCATCGGGTTCCCAACTGCTGGAAAATAAACTTCTGCTGATACCAGGCAAGGACCCCATCAGGCCCAAGCCTGACACACTCAACATGAAGAATAAGCACTTGAAGGAAGGAACTGAAGGGCCTTCCGCTCCAGCAAAACATAGGCCCAGGCCCAGCCAGCCAGCCCCCCCCCCCCCCCCCCCCCCCCCCCCTCCCCAATCTACGCCTCCAGGAAAGGAAAGGGTTTGGAAAAGGAGCAGAACAAAGGTGCCCACTCTAACATAGACAGCTCTAAAATCTGGTTGCATATCTCATGTTTCTACAGCTTGCCGAAAAGCTCCATTTGAGGACCATCCAGTACTTGCCTCCCGTCACGGGGATTTCGAAGACTGGCCTTTGCCCTGGAATATTGTCAAAGAAGTCAGAAGTGGCCGAGGCGTCTCCTGCTGCTATGGACTCCTCAGAGCTCGAACTCTGGAAAGGCAAGTGAACAGAAAATAAAAACAATCATCGCCTTGAAGGACAGGCTTAACTACATGCGGCTAGTTCACAACCGACTGTGCCCGGTTTTTGAAAGGTTTTCGAAATTGCAAATTTATACGTTATTAGCGTAAAGCCACACAGAAACTGAATCAGGTGTTCATTTGTGATCCACAGATTGTGTTTGCGTCCTGCATTCAATCTGGCATAAAATAAACACCGCCAATTGAGTTTTGTTTTTAAAAATCCGTTCTCTTGCTCATAGTTGGAATATTGAGGGCGGCACGTTGGCACAGTGGTTAGCACTGCTGCCTCACTGCACCGAGGTCGCAGGTTCGATCCCGGCTCTGGGTCACTGTCCGTTTACACATTCTCCCCGTGTCTGTGTAGGTTTTACCCCCACAACCCAAAGATGTGCAGGTTAGGTTAATTGGCCACGCTAAATTGCGCCTTAATTGGAAAAAAAATAATTTGGGTACTCTAAAATAAAAACATTTTTAAAAAATCAATAATATTGAAGATCTTCACACGTAAAGCAATCTAAATTTTAAACTTCCATACCCTTAGGAATTCAGCCTTTCTGACATTTAATACCTTCTGCCAATCCTTACAGTGCTGTTTCTAAACCTAGTACACTTTATTGTCTCGTATCAATGTGGAGTGCTCCTCTTGCCCCACCTGCTGGCTGCGATCAAGCACTGCCCGACAAGACAAATCCTTCCAATTTTTAACCATCACTTCTTGTCAAAGATCCTTTCTTCACACTGCCCCCTCCCTAATCTCTTTCCAAACTCCGTTTCTCACCCTCTCATTTATTTTTAATATATCTGCCTCTGCAGTTTTGTTTGTAGCTTCTGTTTACCCCGCGGTGCGTTGGAACTTTTGAAAAACGTACTCCCATTTATTCTGCAACTTTGCAACCTCTCCTTTTTAAAAAAAATGTCACTTATGCTTGGGCCGTGAGTGCCAATTTCTATTTCCACCTCATCAAGCTCACTGAATCTTTTCAATTGGCTGCAGCACATTCGCCCCACCATGTCTGCACCTGCTGCCTGTAAGAGCTACTCAGCTCGTACCAATCCTCTGCCTTTTCCTCATAAACCACAATTTAAAAAAAAAAAATCTTCAGATGATTATCTGATTCCTTTTCGAAAGCCACGATTGCACCTGTCTCTATCAGACGCTCGGGCAGTGGATTCTAGCCCTTACCAACACTCGCTGCGTAAGGTTTTACCTCACGTCATCGCTGCTTGCTTTGTCAGCCACCTTACATCAGTGGCCTTCTGTGCTCTCATCCCTTCGGGCAATGGGAACAGCTTCCCCCTCGCTTACCCTGTCCAGGCCCATGATTCTGAACGCCTCTATCGAATCTCCTCTCAGCCCCCTCTTCTCCAAGGAGAACAGCCCCAGCTTTGCCAATTCGTCCACGCAGCTCAGATATCAAATCCCTGCAGCCATTCTCGTAAAGCTATACCTCAGGGTGATGAGCAAGTGGTGCGTCTGTTGTTCAAAGCCTTGGCCAGACCCCGCCTGGAATATTCTATTCCGTCCTGGGCACTGAAGCCCAGGAATTACATATTGGCCTTGGATGGGGAACACACAGATTCACCAACACAATTAACGGGTCAAATAATGAGGACGGCTTGCATACATTTGGCTTGAATTCCTTCAGGTTTAGAGGTTGAGGGATGATCTAACCGATGTATTCTAAATTCTACAGGTCGGCGCGACATCGAGGGCCGAAGGGCCCATACTGCGCTGTAGTGTTCTATGTTCTATGTTCTAAAATTAAAGGGTTCAATTGGGTAGATTTTGTTTGGACACCAGACGTGAACCCAACTTTTTGAAGTTTGTAAAACTGTGAGGAAATGTTCCTGCACCACAGGAGTGATAACACTTAAATCAAACTTTAATTTGAACACAGAATTAACCACATTAACAACAGAGATAGCTTTACAGTCAACAGCTGCAAGTTCTTAAGTAAAAGGAGAAATATTAATTTACTGCCTAAACCTGCCTTTGTATTCCGATTAAGCAATCCAATATAGTCCAAATGCCACTCATGAATAAAGCTAACCAGGTTTCTACTTGACGGTAGCACAGTGGTTAGCACTGTTGCTTCACAGCGCTAGGGTCACAGGTTCGAATCCCGGCTTGGGTCACTGTCTATGCGGAGACTGCACGTTCTCCTCGTGTCTGCGTGGGTTTCCTCCAGAAGACGTGTTTGTTAGATGAATTGGACATTCTGAATTCTCCCTCAGTGTACACGAACGGGCATGGAATGTGGTGACTAGGGACTTTTCACAGTAACTTCATTGCAGTGTTAATGTAAGCCTACTTGCGACACTAATAAAGATTATTATTTTTCTTTTTCTCTGTGCAAAACCTTTGGTGAGAGAACTTTTCAAGTCCAAAACTGAAACACCTCTCTTCAGATCAAAATCCTAGGAAGAACTAACGTTTTAGACGGCCCTGGCTCCTCCCCTTAATTTCATCACCTGTACCCAAAGCATAAGGCATTCCTGTGTCTCCTTCCTCAAAATGTCCCATAAACCAGAACCTAAACACAATACCCCTCAAATTATCTACACCCCAGTTGATCTTTAGACATAAACAATATTCCATTAGCAGGCCACTTGCCTACAAAATCAATGATTTCCTCACTTTTAAGAGCCCTTAATCGCAGCTTTAGCAGATATGTTGTCTGTATGCATCTTTTTTGTTTAAATTTAGAGTACCCAATTAATGTTTTCCAATTAAGGGGCAATTTAGCGTGGCCAATCCACCTACCCTGCACTTCCTTGGGTTGTGGGGGCGAAACCCACGCAAACACGGGGAGAATGTGCAAACTCCACATGGACAGTGACCCAGAGCCAGGTCTGTATGTATCTTAACCCAGCTTTTAATAACGACTGCAAAATATATGAAATATATAACATGACAATTTCTTACATTCATCACAATATAGAGAAATTATTTGCCAGTGGGTGAGTCCAGAACAAGAGGGCATACACTTAAATCATAAATTACGAGGCCATTTAAGTGAACTCAGGAAGCACTTTGTCCACATAAAGAGTAGTGGACGTCTGAAACACTGCCCCATAGGCTGTGGATTCTGGATCAATTGATTTTTTTTAAAGATGGAGATCAATAGGTCTTTTATTGGGCAAGAGTACCAAGGGATATGGATCACTGCTGAATGAATGGAGTCAAGGGACAGGTCAACCACAGGCTAATTAAACAATGTAGTAGACTCCAAGGGCTGAATGGCCTACTTCTGCTCCTATGAATGTTTCTCGTCAGTATCGGTAATGGCAATTGTCTGTTTAAAACGCGTAATAAATGTCTGGAGTTGAGATTTAATTGCAGCTTCATTAATTCACAATTCAATTTTACTTATACTGCAAAGTAAACTATTTGGCAGGTAAAATACAGTATCACTAACTCTGTTCACAGACTTAATGAACCTGGCAAAACATACGATTGTGCATATATCATAGGGGCCAGTGCAATATGAGGAACAAGTACAATTGAAGTAAGTACCTGACTGGAGACACCAGGCATCTTCTGCACGCGCTCAGTAGCTTCCACTT
Source organism: Scyliorhinus canicula (assembly GCF_902713615.1). Classification (NCBI taxonomy): domain Eukaryota; kingdom Metazoa; phylum Chordata; class Chondrichthyes; order Carcharhiniformes; family Scyliorhinidae; genus Scyliorhinus; species Scyliorhinus canicula. The sequence continues at coordinate 22,630,291 of NC_052167.1, forward strand.
CGAGATTTCTCAGTCGCACGCCGTTACCTAGAGATGAGGCAATCTGAAACCGACAATTCAATGTGGTGAGTAACTGGCGACATTCAGAAAGGACAAATCAAAATAAAGCATGAAATACAGCTATAGCTTATTCAAATAGAGATGAACTGAAAGGAGAAAGCATGCAAATGGGGGAGCAAAATAGGGTGCACAGAGCATCCGAGCTTATGAGAAAGAGAGAGAAAATAAGCAAATGACGGCAAAAGCATGCAAAAGGCAAGCAAAGGGAGTGAGCAACAATAGGAGACACCAACCGGAATGGGTGCAGGAGAAGGCAGGGTAGAAAGAATTTGGGATTTTGAAGTCTAGACAAAATGAAAACCCAACCCGATAGGGCAGCACGGTAGCATTGTGGATAGCACAATCGCTTCACAGCTCCAGGGTCCCAGGTTCGATTCCGGCTTGGGTCACTGTCTGTGAGGAGTTTGCACATCCTCCCCGTGTGTGCGTGGGTGTCCTCCGGGTGCTCCGGTTTCCTCCCACAGTCCAAAGATGTGCAGGTTAGGTGGATTGGCCGTGCTAAATTGCCCTTAGTGTCCAAAATTGCCCTTAGTGTTGGGTGGGGTTACTGGGTTATTGGGATAGGGGGAGGTGTTGACCTTGGGTAGGGTGCTCTTTCCAAGAGCCGGTGCAGACTCGATGGGCCGAAGGGCCTCCTTCTGCACTGTAAAATTCTATGATAGATCTCAGTTAGCAACGCCTCAGGAGATCAAAAAGATCCTTTCAGATAACTTTGCACTTTTTATACAAAGGCAACTTAGCCTTACTTATTGGATCATCGCCCTGACCACCCTTTCGTAGATCAGGTGCAGAACCATGAGTTTTCAGCAAATAGTCTGACCTCACTTACGCCCAGTGATCCTCACAAGTGACCAGGCTGTGTCAAACCTCGCCAGACAACTTCGGTGCTCAGTGAATATCTTTTACACTTCGAATTCCCGAAGCCATTGTAAGTGTTTACCTTTTTATCCAATCCTTCCTTACTGTAGCCAAGCAGATTCAAGTATTTTGTTCGAGGATCTTGTTCAAAGTTTACCTAGAGGAAGGGAAACAATAATCTGTTTTAGCACAAAACTGTTCAATCCTTATCATCGTATTTGACATTTAATTAGAGCGCTTTCCTAAACAATAAATGCACCGCCAAATTGGTACTGCGCCACACAGATTTAAGGAGATCTTCGGTCTGTGTCAAGTTATCTGATTTTAGGTGTTAGGATAGGGAGATATTAGGAACGTGGTCCAGAAACGGGGCCCAAGATGTAGCAGGCAATTTAGGGATGAAACAGATTTAGGGAAAAGACTGCTAGTAGCAGACTCACAGGGATACGTCTAGAGCCGGAGTTACCTTGACCCCTTCAGACTTAACCTTGCTAGTGGGGATTCACAGGATGCCCCGGTTCAGCCAGGATGATCCATTCAAGATCCATTGTCATTCTGAACAACCTTGTTTGACCAGCCATTATCCCATCAGTCAGGTGACCCATTTGTCAATGGAAGGTTAGTTGCATATAAGTGGCATAACTGTTCTTTTCAATAAATGGGAGTGGGCAAACAACCAAGAAACCATAATAGGTTCAAGTTTGGAAACCCAAAAGAACCTCTGTGAGGGGTTAGGCAGAGCTTAAGGGAGAGAGAGAAAAAATGGTGTTCTGAACAGTTAAAGGCAGAAGGCTATGGAAAATAAATCTGAACAAACGTCCATAATAGAAGAAAAATTGCTTTGTGAATGCAAGTAGTGCATTTTCCGGTCTAAGTGGAAGGAGAGCTGCATGTTCACGTAGTGTTGATTAATGGGAACTAGTGTGTTAAGGTTAAGAAACTGCATGTAATCGGTTAGTGTTTGAGCTTGAAGTAAAAGTTTAAGTATTGTTTTCTTTTGTTTTAATAAAGTTTGTTTATAAAATAACCAAGCCGTACTTCCTATATTATCACTCCTGGAACAAATCGATCTTTCCACACCACATTTAAACTTTAAAATATTATGGCATCTGGCCCAGTCTCTTAGCCACTGTTGAGAGCTGACCAGGCATCCATAACATAGGAGAACCGATGGAATGGCCATAGTGCTCCTAGGCTGTGCAGGAGAATTCCCAGGCGGGAATCCTGCAGCATACGAGGTAGACAACATTGACCGAAACCAAGCAGACGCTGCGACAATCAGCAGGCAGGAATGTTCCCTTCCTGGTGGGGCAGAATACAAGGACAGGGATAGATCGGAGCAAAGGAAAGATTGACCAAGGTGTCATGAACATAAAACAAAAGGGGGTGTTAATGGTAGCATAGCAGATGATGTTAATAGGAGAATGAAGCTGAACAAGGGACAAGGTGGCCATGTGGGGGTGGGGGGAATAAAGAGTGAGTGTAAGAGAGAGTGAATGTGAGCATGTGAGTGAGTGAGAGAGAGAGAATGAGAGTGAGAAAGAGTGAGTGTGTGAGAGAGAGTGAGAGTGTGAGAAAAAGAGTCAGAGAAAGAGAGAGCGAGAGTGTGAGAATCATAGAATCTACAGTGCAGAATGAGGCCATTCAGCCCATCGAGTCTGCACCGGCTCTTGGAGAGAGCACCCTACTTAAGCCCCACACCTCCATCCCATCCCGTTAACCCGGTAACCCCACCTAACCTTTTCTAGACATCAAGGGGCAATTTATCATGGTCAATCCACCTAACCTGCACATCTTTGGACGTTGGGAGGAAACTGGAGCACCCGGAGGGAACCCAAGCAGACACGGGGAGAGCATGCAGACTCCACACCGACACTGACCCAAGCGGGAATCGAACCTGGGACCCTGGCGCTCTGAAGCAACAGTGCTAACCACTGTGCTGCCCAGTGTGTGAGAGGAGAGGAGAGAGAGGGAGAGGCAGAGAGTGAGCGAGTGAGAATGTGTGAGTGAGTGCGAGTGTCATTTGGATTTGGGAATATTAACTCTGCTGCTTCTCTCTCCACAGATGCTGCCAGACCTGCTCCGACATTTTCTGCTTTTATTTCACACTTCCAGCATCCGGATTGTTTTGCTTTTATCTCGCATTTAGCAAGCTGTCAAAGTAATACGCACCTTCAAGAAGTTCCAGATGTTCTTTTCAAAGTCGGTGGGTGCGGTGTTAATCTTGGATTGACAGTATTGGACAAATGCCTCGGACTGGAGAGCTGTCTGCAGCTCGCTGGAACGGCACAAAAACTCTGTTTCCGTGGTAACCACACTGACAAACACCTGACGTGAAGCAGGCTGCTGTATCTGTGGTGGAGCAGCTTTCGAGTTGCAAAACGTGATCAGCTTCCCTCCAAACTGCAACATTGAAGACACGGGAGTAAAAGACAAGGACTGAAAGACAATCTTGACTTCTTTGCGTATTGTAAAAGGCACACATTCTTTGCTCAACCAGTCTCCCTGAAGTGTTTTCAACTGTGTTAAAAGAAATTTGGTATAGCCAGCCGATTCAATCGCTAGTCTCCACATACCTATGACCATGCGTATGCTCCAAACTATAAACGTTACTTCAGTAAGAGATTTTACCTTTTAAGGAATAAAAATAACTGGTGCAGCTACACAGCATTTTCACTTTGCTACACCAATCTTACTAACTTTCTACCAGGACCATTATACAGGAATTATATTCTCTAAGTTTATGAAGACATCTCTGTGCTCTGGAAATTGTTTGTTCTCATTAAGACACGACTAGAATATCCGCCTCGGGACTCATGGAAAGCATTAAAACATGCACTGAGAATCTTGGCAAGCACGGGGGAACCTAACTTTTACTGTTTAAATGCTTTCAGTGCCTCGACCAACATTGCTGCTTCTCCCCAACTTCACACACAACATCTCTCATGACATCTTATACTCTGCGGACGTCTTGGATAAGAGCTCAGATACGCGAAGCTCAAAAGAACCCGGCTTTGTGCAAGGAGAAAACTCTGGGAAACTGTTCCTAGAATCATGCATTGATAAATCTCACCTGGAGCCAATCCCTCACTGCTTTTGTAAAAGGAAACAAACACCTTGGCTCTGGGTTTAACTTTCCGAAAATAAAAGGCCAGCTCTTAATGGGGTCAAGGTGTCCACAATGATGCAAAAGTCTCCGACTTTCCTGAACCGATCCACTTTCGCTCAGGGCCGGTCCCTACCACAATGACCGTCACACATGCTTTGCCAACAAAAGCTGGCTCCATGCTGGATGTGGCTAGTAAGGGCTGGTAAGCTGCTGGCTTACTGATCTCCATCCCACAAACATTTGCAAATTTGGAATGAATTTATTTCAGGGTAAACTAACAAAGTTCTCAGCAGACTTCCAAAGCAGGAAATTATTACAGTGATTAAAAACAGATCCATCCATAAACTAAGTGATTTCTTCATCTTGTGTCCGAGCTTCAGACACTCTTTGAATATAGGAGTGGAAGAAGTCTGTCTTTTATTTATTCGTTCTTGGGACGTGGGCGTCACTGGCTGGGCCCATCCCTAATTGCTCTTGAACTGAGTGGCTTGCAGGGTGCCATTTCAGCAGGGTGCAGGTATGAATCAACCACATCACTGTCTGGGTCTGGACCGGGTAAGGATGATTTCCTTCCCTGATGTACGTGAGTGAACGAGATGGGTTTTACGACAATGAATTTAGTTACAGATGTTTATTGAATTCAAATTTCACTATCTGCCATGATGGGATTCGAACCTGGGACCCTGGAGCATTACCCTGGGTGCCTGGATTTCTAGTCCCGTGACAATCCCACTACACCACCATCTCTGACATTTTCTGGACAACAGCTTTGTGGCTGATTTCCTTTGGACCTGGTAAATCATATAGACACTGAATGGGCACATCAAGGTGTGTGTAGTAAATACCTGATGGGATAACTAACTGTTCGGAGTTCCGTGGGGATGGTGGTGGTGGGGGGGGGGGGGGGGGGGGGGGGGGGGATGGTGGTTTGGGAGGGGGGGGGGGGGGGGTTGAAGAGAGGAACGACAGGCATAAGGAAGCAAGCAACAGATTTTTCACCCAGGCGTTGAATATTAACATTGCAGACTTTGGTGGACGTTGTAATTTACCATACCTCCATAGGTATGGCATTTCTGTTTCAGGTACAGCACATGACAACTCCACCGTTAGACGACTTGTTGTATCAAAGTACAGGCATGCTTTTAGATACCAGAGAAGATTGGGGATGGTGTTTCAACAATCAAACCCTCCACACAATGAGGCACAACTCACAGCGAACGATGCGCCCACAGGCCGGCGAATCCATTTGGGGGGTTTTTTCAAAGGAAGCACCACGGTGGGATGACCTGTTTTCTGTGAGATATCGAGAAGAGGGAGCGTCTGTCCAGTGCCGAATGGGTCCAAATTGTTGAATGAGGAAGAAATCTAAATCCAAAAACAAGATCACAGAAGGCACTTTAGAGTACTCTAGTGGATTGAACAACACAACACTTCCACTTTGAATGAGGTAGTGAAAATCAAATGCTTCAAAGAACAAAACAGCACAGGAACAGGCCCTTCGGCCCTCCAAGCCTGTACCAGTCATGACACCAACTTTGGCCAAAACCCTCAGCAGTTCCTTGTGCTATGCCCCTCTATATCCATCCTATCCATGTATTTGTCAAGATGCCTTTGAACGGCGTTAATGTACCTGCTTCCAGAACCTCCCCTGGCAACGCGTTCCAGGCACGCACCACGCTCTATGTAAAAAGACCTGCTTCGCACATCTCCTCTAAGCTTTGCCCCACGGACCATAAACCTATGCCCCCCCCCGGTGACTGTCGGCTCCAACCTGGGAAAGAGTGCCTGCCCATCCATTCTATCCATGTCCCATCTTGTAGACCTCTATCAGGCCGCCCCTCAACCTCCGTCATTCTAATGTAAACAGTCCGAGTCTCCACACGTACAGTGACCTGGGGCCGGGATCGAACCCGGGTCCTCGGCGGCGTGAGGCAGCAGTGCTAACCACTGTGCTGCCTCTGGCATCATGATACTTTTGAAGAGGGGCTGGGGGGTGAAATAGTGCAGGGAACTTGTCAGCGAATCTCAGTGACCTGGGAGCATGAATGAGTTACAGGAAAGCCCTCAAAGTACCTCATGGTTCCCTTGCCACATTCAACTTCATACTTCAAATCAACCTTTGGAGGGGAAAGGCGTACATACGAAGAGAGGCGATAACTTGGGAGCAGAGCAACTGCAGCAATAAATGTCATAAGACCATACTCCCCCTCAGTAGATCACTGGGGCAGCATAAAAGGAGATGTCCACGAGGAAACAGTTTCCTTCTTCACAGCGGGCGACTGCTATACTTTAGCATGAGGCATGTGAGGAGCTCAAAATGGAGAATGGGCAGGGTGATAATACAATTCAACAAAAACTTACAGGAAATGCAACAGCAATGCGGAATAAGACATTCCCACTCTCCTAAAAGATCACACTTGGTATGGATCCTGCTCTGCCCAAGACCACAGGAAACTAAAAAAGGTTGTGAATGTAGCTCAGACCAGCCTCCCATCCATTGACTGTCTACAATTCCAGCATAACGCACCCCGGACATACTCTCTTCCATCTTCTTCCGTCAGGAAAAAGATACCAAAGTTTGAGGTCACGTACCAACCGACTCAAGAACAGCTTCTTCCCTACTGCCATCAGACTTTTGAATGGACCTACCTCGTATTAAGTTGGTCTTTTCTCTACACCTTGTTATAACTGTAACATTATATTCTGCAGTCTCTCCTTCCTTCCCTATGAACGGTATGCATTGTCTGTACAGCATGCAAGAAACAATACTTTTCACTGTATATTAATACACGTGACAATAATAAATCAAATCAAAACATGGCCCACTACTTTATTTAAAGAGGGTACATCTTAGAAAATTCAGGTTTTAGTTGTTCGATAAAAGCTAAACGCCC